>NC_084820.1:38876138-39146592 GCF_958449725.1 Rosa rugosa
CTTCATCTTTTAATTCAAGCTTGATAATTTTAATTCCTAAGGTGGAGCATGCTGATTCTATTACACAGTATCGGCCTATTGCTCTTGCTAATTTTGTCTTCAAGATTATTCCTAAAATTCTCTCTATCCGTTTAGCTTCTATTGCTTCAAGAATAATCTCTCCCCAACAACATGCTTTTGTGCCGGGCCGTAATATTGCAGAGTGCATCCTAGAAACTTCTGAATGTTTCAATTTATTGGATAATAAGTGTTATGGTGGCAATGTGGCGATCAAGGCTGATATTACAAAGGCATTTGACACTCTTTCTTGGGACTTTTTGCTCCACGTTCTTCAGGCTTTTGGCTTTGATCAGATTTTTGTTGATTGGATTCGTGCTCTCCTTCATTCAGCAAAGCTTTCTATTTTGGTGAATGGGAAATTAGTGGGTTATTTTTCTTATAGTAGAGGAGTGCGACAGGGTGACCCATTATCCCCTCTTTTTTTTTGCATAGCTGAGGAAGTTTTAAGTTGGGGTATTGCGGCTCTTATGCATGCGGGTCAGTTATCTCCTATTTCTTCCCCGAGAGGTACTAGGGCTCCCTCCCATGTTCTTTTTGCAGACGATGTAATTGTGTTTTGCAGGGGGGAAGGAGGAACTTACAGGTGATTATGGATTTTTTTGAGGAGTATGGAGCTAATTCGGGTCAGGTTATTAATAAGGCCAAGTCTAGTGTCTTTATCAGCAAGCATATTCAACGTAGGCACCATGACATTGTTTCTTTCTTGGGTATTCCAATGGGCACAACTCCTTTTACTTACTTGGGAGTTCCAATCTTTCGTGGACGACCTAGAGCTTCTCACTTTCAGTCTATTGTGGACAAGATTCGGGTTCGGTTCTCTAGTTGGATGGGTTCTCTTCTTTCAATGGCCGGTCGGCTGCAATTAATAAAGTCAGTAAGTTACATCATGTTGGTCTATAGTTTTCAGGTTTATGAGTGGCCTATTTCTTTACTTCGGCGATTGGAGGTTTGGTGTAGGAATTTTTTATGGTCGGGTTCCATAGATTCACGTGGGGTTCCTTTAGTGGCTTGGAAGACTTGTTGTTTGCCTATGGCCGAAGGAGGTTTGGGTCTTAAACAATTGGTGGTTCTTAATCGCTCTTTACTCACTAGGCCAATAACCTCAACATACAACACTTTTTGCACAACGAAAAAAAAAAATTTGTTGTGTGATAAGGGAAAGTGAATCATACAACACGTTTAAAAAACTTGCGTTGTATAAAGTTGTTAAAATTCTGAAGTTTTTAGCTAGAAGGTCATTACACAACACTTACAATAATAATTTGTTGTGTGAATGAAAAAAAAATAGCGGCAGATTTTCCTCTTAATTTGACTCAAATTTGGCTCAAAATTGGTACTACATAGTACAACAGAATAATTATATCTGTTGTATGAGAGTGACATGCAAAATATCATACAACAGTTTTTTACTCTGTGTTGTATGATCAAGAGGGAAAGGTTTGGATGTGCCTATGTTTGCCCCAAAATAGCACTCATTCCCCCCAAAACATATAGATTTTGATTGAAATGTATCTGGTGATTGATAGTCCCACAACTGAATGACTTATTTGTGTTGTATAAACGAGTAATGCCTAACCTAGCGCCAAAATTGATACTTTGAGTTCACATAAGCGGGAACATTTAGAAGGCTGGGCCTTCATTCCAGCACTTGTAAAAAAAAAAAAAAAAAAAGAAAGAAAGCAGGGGTCAGTTCACTCTCACGTTGTACACACACTCTCTCTCTCCCCGTCTCTCCCTCTCCCCACATCGCTCCTCTCCCTATCTCACTCTCAATCTTCTCTCACTCTCTTCTTCATCCAACTCTCTTCCTTACCCAGAAATCATAGTCTTCCTCTCTCTTTCATTCTGAAATCTCAAATAGGGAAACCCCCAATCTCAGATTCCCCAAAATCAAGTCGAAACCTCAATCTGAAACTCAAATTTCATTGACCTAACTCTCTTCTTCGACAAACCCCAACCAAAGCTCTTTCTTTTCGACAAACCCCGACCAAAACCATCTCTCCCTCTAGCTAGGTTATTCGATCTGGGAAATAGCGAAGGGAAGAAAACCTAATGGGTAGCCTCTAGGGTTCTTCAGATCTTTCAGCGATGGTGATTGTTGCTTTCGTCGGTGGTTACAACTTTGAAAGCAAGTTGTTTGACATCGCCGGATTTGGGTCAATACAACTTTGAAAGCAACTTTGAAAGCAAGGATTTGGGTCTCTCTGCTTTCTCTTCCACGTCGCCGGATTCATTTCCGAGATGCAAGAGATCGGTCTCCAAGAAAATCTGCTCCGTCATATCGCCACAGCAATCGGAGCGGAAGCCAGCCACTACTGGCTCGGTTAGTTTTTTCCATTGATTTGGTGCTCTGGGGTTAATGGGATTCTTTGTTTTCCGGTTTTTGATATTGGGTTTTGGTTGATTTTGCAGGTCAAGACGGGGATGACAATGACGGAGAAGATATTGGTTAGGGCTTCTGAGAAACCCCAATTGAGCCCAGGTGACAATGTTTGGGTTAACATTGATGTTTTGATGACCCATGACGTGTGTGGCCCTGGTTCATTTGGAATCTTCAAAAAAGAGTTTGGACAGAATGCAAAGGTAGCTTCATTTTTCAGCTAATAAGATCATTGCATTGATCACCATATAGACAATGTATGGTGTATATATATATGTATATCGGTTCTTCCTTTCGTTTAGCCCATAGTCTTTGTCATCTTTGTATTGCTGCGTGTTCCATGAAGTTATTTAATTGCTACTTCATTGTTTTGGCATTGTAGGTTTGGGACAGAGAAAAGATTGTAATCATACCTGACCATTATATATTTACAACTGATGAGCGTGCAAACCATAATGTGGATATCTTGAGGGATTTTTGCACGGAGCAGAACATCAAGTACTTCTATGATATCAAGGATCTTGGTAACTTTAAGGTGTGGATTTGAAGTTTAATTTTATGTCGATTTGCTAGTGTATATTTTCTTATGTATTATTCTGTTTTTGCATCAGATGTTAACTTTAGTTCACAATTTGGCAGGCTAACCCAGATTACAAGGGTGTATGCCATGTTGCTCTTGCTCAAGAAGGTCATTGCAGGCCTGGAGAGGTATGTTTCTTTAAAAATCCCACGATTTTAGGGTTTGTTGCATTCTCGTTAATAATATCACTAGTTCCTTCAATTTCTTCGTTTGCGGTTTTCACTTAAGAAGTTTGTGTACGTACAAATTTAGTTCTTCTCAGATTAGCTTCGATTAAAGAAATTTTTGTAGTGGGTTTGTGTTTGCATAGCTCCTGATATATTGCTAAGAAGTCTGTGTACGTACAAATTCATGTCCTAAGATATATTGCTATATATGAATCTGTAGCTCCTGATAAGGACGAATCTGTTGTCGCTTTTGTACAATGAAAATTAGAATTTCATTGCAGTTCTTAATTCTTTTCAGATAATTCAAGTAATTCATTCCATGAGCTGTTTACTTGCAGGAACTTAAAATTGGGAAAGTCTGCGTATTCAAGTAAGTTGCATCTTGTTCTTCAATAGAATAGAGAGGGCTTTGGACTTTAGAGTAGTTAAAAGTGTACATGGGTCATAATAATGGCTCAAGCTTAGTTCAATACAAAGAAAAAAGATTATAAAAAAAAAGTACCTTCTAGTTTTTGTTAAGTATTTGGTGAATACAAAGAATTATTGCTTGATGCTTAGAATTGAAATAGATTAAGGTTCAAATATTGCACACCATATGTTCGATAGTATGCCTCAAAGACAACCACCAAGCTGAACTAGTGGGCTGTTCTGTTGTTTTCGAATAACCTATACTTCTTCTTTTAATCTCAGTTTTTGGCACCTTAAAATAGATTCTTCAATGATCGTTTGAAACTTGGTTTCATGCAAAATGAAGTTGAAATGAGATACTTATGATATTTTGAAGTTAACACAGTGTTTCAGGATTTCTGCAGAAATCAGCATTTTCTATCACTTTGGATCTCTGTTTGACCATTCATTTGAACTCCGAATAACTTGAAATTTTGCAAAATTGTGGGTTTACATGTCTAGTTCAAATCTGGAGAGTTGTGCTTGAAAGCACTAAAGGGATGATTGTTGGTGAATTTTTTTTTTGCTACCACTTTTCTGAAAATTTCTGAAACTTGCAGCAATCTTGTTACAAAACAAATGATATATTAGAAACTATTACACTTTTGTCAGTCCTCAGTCTTTAGCATGTTAAATTATACATGCAAAGCATGCTTTGAAAGTTAAACTTTAGTCCAAGAGGCTTACTCAACCTTATTGAAAAGGATTTCATGTTTTCATCTGATATATTTATTTAGAAACATTAATGGATTATCCTGCTTTATCTAATGTTGCTTTTTATCATTGTGAGGAACCTCTTGCTAATACTGAACACTCCTATCATGGGAGACTGCTGGGAGCAAAATCCCCAACTCGGAATCTTCGTAGCTTAAAACCACCACAGACAGAACACTATGTTCCTACACTACTCTTCCACCTTTAGATGTAGATGTAAGTCTTTTTCTTTTGTCTTTCTCTGCAGCTTCTTGTATGTATCATTTTTAGTTGACATTTAGGTGATTGATGTTACAGAAAAGAATTCAATGTTGGAAACGAATGTGGTAGTTGATTGATGTTTATGTCTTATTCTAGTTGCAGCAACAATAGCTAAATCTTATAAAGTAGATAATAACAACAATTTGTTTAACATTTAGGTGAGGTTCTTGCTGATATCTGGAAGGGAATATGAACAAGCTTTCGAAGCTAAATGCATTTGTGAAAGTCACTTAGTAGCCACATGCTCCTTCAGGTATTTCACTCTTACAGGTTGTGTGCATTACCACTTAGACTAGTTCGTGTTTGGTAGTCGTTTAGTTAGCCAGAATGCTGATCATATATGAATTATCTCCAATTAATGTCACTAAGTCTTGTGCTTTGGTGTTCTTACTACTCAATTTTTGTGATCATGTAGGTTGTTCTACCTGTTTTTGTTTGTGCTGACAAGGATATTGAAAGCTTGGATGAAGTGAAGAGAGGTTCAAGGAAGAGTAGTTGTTCAGCATTTAATAATATTGTTCTCAATCTTATTCTTGTGTTTTAATGTATAGATGATTGAGAAATACTACATTTATAGTACATTTGATGCTTTAATGTATGGATTGGAGTACTTCATTGATGAATAGCATTTAGATTTCTTTCTAATATGGATTGGTATTGTTATTTAGACAACAATGGAGTATTAATTCCGCAAAATTCAGATTACACAATAATCAAGCAACAATTCACACAACAGACTTCTTATAACACACTAAAATTCAGTTGTCTGAACTAAATCATACAACAGTCATAGTCTACAAACTGAAGTGTGAGGAGCAATCACACAACAATAAAATTCAAATACATGTTGTCTGATGAGCTTGACCAACAACAGTTTGAAAATAAGTTCTGTTGTATGAAGGATGCACCTGCCACGCACAGCATGGCTACACGACAGCTGTGCCCGGCATCTGCCGAGGGAAGGTACAACGCTGATAACAAAGAAACTGTTGACTGTTTGTGTTTCACACAACGGCTTTCCACCGTTGTGCCATTTTTCATCACACAACGGAGATCGTCTAAATCACACAATGATTTTGGTCCGTTGTCTGTTAGCTTTTTTGGCCTAGTGACTTCTTAAAAAGGCCTGGGATATTTTTTCATTAGGTTCTGAGGGTTGTTCTTTTCTCCGCGATCGTTTTTGGAGGAATGGAGTGGTTCGAAGATCCTATGCTATATCATCAATTTGGCCTGGGGTTAAGCGTTTTTTGCCTCAAATTATAGAGAACATCAAGTGGTTAATTGGGAATGGTGCATCAATCTCTTTTTGGCGGGATAACTTTGCTGGGCAGCCATTATTGGAGTTTTTTGGAGCGAGGGCTGCGGATATGGATGGCTTTGCTTCTGATTTCATAGAGGATGGGGGTTGGGTTTTTCCACATATGTTTCTTCTTCACTTTCCAGTGTTATGTGCTTTCCTTCGAGAAAATGTTCCAATTTCTATCACTTCTCAGGAAAAAGATAAGTTGGTTTGGACTCATTCATCTTTAGGGTTGCTTACTGCTCGAGATGCCTATTTATTTTTGCGACCTGCATTCTCTACAGTTGATTGGGGTAAACTAATTTGGTCCAATTTTCTTCCTCCACGCATGTCTCTCTTGGCTTGGAAAGTTTTGAAAGGTCGTGTTATATCTGATGACTTCCTTCAAAAACACGGTATCTCTCTTGCTTCAAGGTGTGGGCTTTGTTGTCTTCATACAAAGTCTATTGACCATATTTTTTTTCATTGTTCATTTGCAACACTATTATGGCAGTGTTTGGAGGGGTTGTTTCAGTTGGGTGCACTCCAGGATTCTTTACTGGGTAGGTTTCAGCAAGGATTGGCACAAGGTCATAGTGCTCAGTTGCATGATCTTTGGGTTGGTGCTTTCGTTGCAATCCTTTGGTGTATTTGGAATTTGAGGAATAGGGTCAGATTTGAAGGGGAAGCTGTTGATGTGGCGAAGGCTCATAAGTGGGTTAATGGGCAGATTATATACTCTAGCATGTTGGCTTCTGGCACTATGTATAATAGTGTGGATGAGCTTACTATTTTGAAGAGTTTACGGGTCTCTTGCAAGCCTAGACGTGCTCCACGAATTATTGAGGTGAATTGGTTTCCTCCTTTAATTGGTTGGGTTAAAATTAACACTGATGGCGCTTGGAGAAGTGCATCCGGTCAAGTTGGGTTTGGTGGAGTATTTCGGGATTATCAAGGTACTTTTCTTGGTGCTTTTTCCTCTAGTTTTGATATTCCAAGTTCCGTGGCAGCAGAAGTAATGGCGGTGATTAAAGCAATTGAATTAGCTTGGGTTCGTGATTGGAAACATGTGTGGTTAGAAGTGGATTCTTCTTTGATTTTTACTTTACTCAAATCTCCTCAGCTGGTGCCTTGGCAATTGCGAGTTGAGTGGGGTAATTGTTTGCACCGTATCTCTCAAATGCATTTCCACTCCTCACACATTTTTCGGGAAGGAAACCAAGTTGCAGATGCTTTTGCAAATTTTGGTATTTCTTCAACAGGTTTGGTTTGGTGGGATTTCCCTCCAGATTTTGTTTCATCGTTATGTAATAGAGATTATTTAGGTCTTCCCAATTTTCGTTTTCGTTAGTTGGGGTTACAGTTAGCTTCGATTTCCGTTTGCTTTTGTGGGGTAAGGCTTTACGTCCCCCCCTTATGTATTTCATTTTCTTTCTTTTGCAATAAAGGGGAGATGGAGAGAATTGTTGCTCTTCTATCTTCAATCTTAATAAAAAAAAAAGGTTTATTGATATCATGTACCCATCCCCCATTTTATGACATGTATTGTCTCTTCAAGACAAATTAATTAAAGAATGTGGATCTTTGTATAGTCTCATGAAAAACGTTATAGAATTTGTATAATCTTCCCTTATAAGGAGCTTGAATTTTGGACTTAGTGAATATATTTTACTCAAATTCATGCCGTTATATTAGTCTTTCCTCCCCCTAATGGCGCAAAGACTATTCGAGTTGACCCACACACAAAACAAGTGTTAAAAAATATTGGATAGAAGATTCAGTGGTACGTGGGTGGGGAGCTCAAACCAATTTTAGCTCAAAAACGTAATAGGCTGAGAATTTTTTTAAAAATAAAATGAGACATGATGGATAAAATCTTACACCAATTCACGTCATTTTTCAGAAACGATATGATCTCCTTAATGATCGGAGGGTTGTCTCATCAAAATGACAACTCACATATATATGATAAATTAAGAGTAGCAAGGTTTGCAATACGAGGCATATCATAAAATATGTAAATAATTATACACAACATGGTAGGTCGAAGTAACACAATAGGTCATGCCAAACTATTTTATAGGCTCAATGAAACTTTTGGTTCATGATTAGTACATTGGTTATGGTTCTGTAATATAACCAAAATATGATAGAAATTATCTTCGCCAATTTATGTAAAAGAATGTCATATTGGTAATATGACAGACACAAGCTATGTTGTAGCCATCAATAAGCAAAAGAATGTCTTATCTATATATAGACTATCTTAATAAATCAGCTTTTCTTGAGATGATTGTTACCTTAACTTTGTGAAGCATCAATTGTGAAACATATGACAATTGCAACAGATCATGTCTATAGTTAGACTATATGCAAAACAAATATCTTTGCCATTATTTTTGATCATGTATATCCAATTATCCATAGTTCAAATTGAAGGGAAAAACCCTAGGAGAGAACTTTTCTCTCGTCTACTGCTGCAACATCCACGCAGAAAAATCCTAATCCTATTTTCTCAAATCCTACTCCTCTTCTACCTCCAATCTCATCGTGTCATCTATTGATTCAATCATAGCAAGCTTCGTGGGCTCACTGGCATTGGCAAAGAGTGGCGGTGCACCGAATTTAGGATGGATTGGTGACTACCATGTCTGTAAATCAACCCAATCATATCTTCTCGTTAAGCCTCTAACATCCAAAATTTTGAAGTGGGGGCTTCTTCTACGGTTGTTGGGGAAAAAGGATTTGCGAGGAACAAGAAGCTGATGCCTCTGAAGAAGCAAGATGTTGCACCTCGGCTACTCACTTATCCTTCTACTAAAGTTGGTAAGCGCCTTAGTCATAAGGGCAAGGAAAAAAGTTTAAATTTCTTAGTTTTAGTTGCTTATAGAATGGACTTTGGCCATTCAATTTACTTGATTCTTCGTTTTTTCAATTGTACAACAATTGAGTTCTCGAGGCAATTGGATTTACTGAGTGGTACTGGTCCATTTTATAGGTTCCTTTTTAATAAATGAGCTTATTTGTTTTCAATGAGTGGTACTGGTCAGTTTTGTTAGTTTGCTTAGTCCATAAAGATTTGGTCATAGCCTAGAATTAATGTATGTGTCGTTCTGGCTATGATAAGGAATGAAATTATCTGCTTTTTAAAAAAAAAAGGTTCAAACCCATAGAGAGTTCTTTTTTTTTTTTTTGAAATAGATATGACAAGCTATTGAGAAATTTATTTAGGTAAAAAATCACTAATAGACAATGAGTTTTGACATGTTCGATACTTAACCCAATGACTTTTCAAAAATATCATTTAACTCAGTCACATTCAACTTTATCTTACACTTAACTCACTATAGCTAAATATCTTGTTAGAAGCCGTTAAAGTTAAGGGTATATTTTTATAAAGATAAAATTTTACAAACAATACCCCAAATAAAGTCGATTCATCATTTTGGTACATCACATTTAAAAACTACAGCATTCGATCTTCCAAATACTAACGGGGTGATCTACCTATCCCCAAAGAAGCGGGGACGGCCCAAAGGCAGCAAAAATTTAGCAAAGGCTGGGCTAGGGATGCTAAAGCCTAAAAAGAAGAGGTTTGCTAAGAAGACTGGGGAATCAAAGGAGATGGAGGTCGGGGTGAGTTCATCTTCCTCAGAGGCAGCGTATGAGAAGGCCATTGGGTCCAAGGTAGGAGAAACAGTGGATGGGGCCAATGTTCTGGAATTGGCATCAGGAGCCAATAAGGTTTGAGAAAAGTCGCCAGTTACCCTTGTAGTATCTTTGCTTTTGATATTCTCTTAGATAGTGCAGGGTGTTTTCTGGATATGTTTTAAGCTTCTTAGCCTAAAAAGGTCGAATTATTTAGGTAATGACTCTATTGACAGCTCTACTGAGCGAGTCATTATGTGTAATTTTGTTGAACTTCAATATTAGTTGACTATTTCTCTAAAAAAAAAAAAAAAACTACAGCATTGGTACCTCACCATTGAAACCCGACAAAGTTTTCATACCTTTCCGTCTATAACAGCATCAACTCAATTGTCACATAAGCTATTTCATGGGCAATTTTATCTTTTTATTTACAATTTTCTTTGGCAATAGTTTCTTTTTCTTTGGCAAAAATTCTTTTCATCCTCCTGATCATAGAACTCTCTCTCTCTCTCTCTCTCTCTCATCACATATAGACAGTTCCTTTTCCCCTTCCTCATAGAGATCAAGTGATGAATGGCTTTTAATTGGAGTACTGTTTGTAAAATTTTCTCTTTTCTAATAAACACTAAAAAAATACATTTGCAACTTAATTTTTTTTTTGAAGCAATTACAATTTTTCAAATTTTTATATAGTTTATGCAAATTTCTAATAAAATAGGAAATTTAAAAAAAAAACTGAAATTTCTTTAAAAAAAAAAAGTTGAAAGAAAAAATTAAAATGAACATTGTGCTATTCAAATGATTAAACGTTTTCCGATTTGACTAATTTTTTGTAGGATTCATATGTGTGTAGGGAATTAGATAATGAGTGGTTGTGATTATTAAAATATATCCTTAAAAGAACAACATCCTAACTTTTCAAGTTTAAAGAGATGACCTTTTTTTTTTTTTTGAGTAAGTAATGAATTCATTCATAGCAAACACAGGCTAGAATGGCCCAATACATAGTTCCCATCAGGGGGATAGGTGCCATTACATTTGAAACAATTCCGCTCCTTTTGCAGGAGCCTAGCAGAATAAACATAATTCTAAACTAAGATTAATAGCAGACAAAGGTTCCGGTGTCAATGCGCTCAATTGCGGTACACCAAAGAACTTTGCACCTAGATGTGTAGAATCACCGAACATTCTGTAGGCGAAGTACATAGATTGTTCCTAATACAAGGAACTTATTTGTAATTAGACTAACTAAAAACATAGCAATGGGCTGAGAGAAAAACCCTAGCCCAATAGAAAGCCCAAAAAGCAGCCCAAAGAAAAGTCACAGCCCAAAGCCCAGAAAGTTGATGAGCACCCAGTCCACCTCTCCCCCTCCTTCACGCTCTTGTAGCACGTACAGCAGGCCTCCCTGCCGTCAATTGAGGCCGCCACCAGCACGCCGCCACGATCAACAACGCCATGACCACGTCACCAGCACCCCGTGGCCACGACTATCGCTTGCACCACGCCACCATGACCATCACCACATCCACGTCGCCAGCACCACGTCACCATGGCCATCAACGCCATGACCACACCGCCACGACCAGCAACCGCTCAAGCTCTACCTCTGTACATTACCACCGCCGCGCATCGAAGGCTTGAGATCAGAACCCCGCCACCCCAACAAACCTACAGGAGCATCAAGCGGCAACCTCTCCAGACCACCTAAGCAATAGCCTCAAAACATTCCCGTCCGGCGCACTCACCACACAGCGACCAAACCAGAGGCTGGCCACAGGCGGGAGCCGCCGGACGAGCAGCGAGATGGAACCGGAAAAAAAACCTAGTTTTTGTTAGGGTTTGCTTCGAGAGAAAATCAAAGAGATGACTTTTTTGATCCTCCCTATATATATATATATATATATATATATATATATATATATATATATATATATATCCTATCCAGAGCGAGGCCTCGCTCTGAAATTAAAGTGCGAGGTTGGTGTTTAGAGTCACTTTTCGGTCTCATATTCACATCTCGACCGTTCAGTTTTTAGGTAATAATGTACAAATCATGGTTATAAAATTTCAGTCAAATTGATGGTCATTAAAGCATTGATAACTGCCTTAAAGCTAGTACGGTTCAGGTTGGACAGATTCAGTCCGTCCATTGTTTAGGATCACTTTTCAGTCTCATATCCACATCTAGACCATTTAGTTTTTAGGTACTAATGTATAGATCATCTCTGCAAAATTTCAGCCAAATTGATGATCTTTAAGGTATCTAACTCGCTTAAACCAATGGACGAATTGAATTTGTCCATCCTGAACCGTATTAGCTTTAAGGCAGTTATCAATGCCTTAATGACCATCAATTTGGCTGAAATTTTGCAGAGATGATTTATACATTAGTACCTAAAAACTGAACGGTCGAGATGTGGATATGAGACCAAAAAGTGACCCTAAACTCTAAAAGCGCACGTTAATTTCAGAGTGAGGCCTCACTCTGAATAGGATCTGTATATACACACACACACACACAAGGTTTTAAATATCTGCGATATTTCGATATCTCCCCCGATATCTCCTTTTTTCGACGGACCGATATATCTAGGGGGGTAAATATCTTATCTTTTACAGTTTCTGCGAAATTTCTCCGACATCGTCAAATATCCCCGATATATTAGATATTTGCTATATATCTTCGATAAATTGAAGAAATATCTGTAAAATTTGAGGTAAAAATAAAAAAAAAAACTCAGTAATTCTCTAAATGAAAATCTGTGTGAAGAGAGATCTCCTAAAGGCAAATCTGAGTGAGTAAAAAAATCCCCTCAAGGCGAATCTAGGTGAGGAGAAATACCCTCAAGGCGATTTTGGGTGAGAAGTAATTCTCTAAAAGTCTAAATACAAATCTGTGTGAGGAGAGATTTGGTACTGTGTAGTCTGTGACTATGTCTGTAACTCTGTATGTAGTTTGTAACTCTGTAGTTGAATAATAGAAAGAAGATAAAGCCATAAAGGTTCAATTATTCAAATTAGGCCCAATGACATTGCAGAAGGAAGTCAAGGAACCATATATGGATGACATGATGAGAAGAGAGTGCAGAGTACGGAGTATTAAATTTTGGCTATACATCTTGAAAAAGTGAGGAATAACGAAGCTACTATGTAGTCTGTGAGTGTATAGTCTGTAGTTGAATAGTATAAAGAAGCTAAAAGTTCAAATGCTAAAGTAACTATCAAATGGAATATGTGAATAACATGCATAAAGACAGGGGCGGAGCCACCTAGTGGGTCCCGTGACCCATTAGAGTTTTTAAGTACAAATATATATTAGCTTCTCCAAAATGTAATGATGCTTCTTGTTGTAACCTTTGTGGATCTATTTTTTTCTTTTCTTTTTTGGTTTGAACATGTGTGTTTCTATATATAATTATATATTACGTATGTAGTGCTATTGTTCTACTTTTGAATTATAAAAGTTAATATAGTTATTGCTTTAGACAATTTACAAGATGTATATCACTTTGGCTTAAATTTCACATCTAGCAAGTAATTCCACTCACATAATCTCGTGTCCAATTGTGACAACCTTAGCTTCCCTTTTTATATATATATTTTTAAAGTAAGTTTTCATATTTCATGAGTGCCCCACCTTAAATTGAAACCTGGCTTCGCCATTGCATAAAGAGACTCAGAGCAGGCCGCTCAATTATTCAAAAGTGGCCAAGTTCAATTATTTCAAAAGAGGCTGACTGGCTGAGTGAGTTTGAAGAAGAAACAATATATTAATGAAAAACAGAGTGACTATGCATCTTGAAGAAGTGAGGAATCTATATAAGAGTTTATCATATACTTCAATTTACGCATCGAAGCAGTCTTGCAATCGTTTTAAAGAAAAGAAGTTCTACATTTCTGGTATAAATAGTTCTTCTTAATATTACATGTTATGTTTTAGATCTAATCTGCAAGTTACAATAAATATTTACTTGTTTTAGTACATTTTTATATGCTAGATTAAAAATGGCAAGCAGCGGTGGAGGTGGAAATGATCCAGCATGGAAGTACGCAACTCCCGTCGAAGGAAATTGATATGGTACAACATGTAAATTTTGTTTTGCCACTTTTAAATGTGGAGGAATTACAAGATTGAAGAGTCATTTATCGGGTTATGATCCTCACAAGAGTGTAAAGAAATGTGATAATGTGCCACCGGAGATCAAAACAGAGGTGATAGCATGGATAAAGAGAAAAGAATCTATTAAGCAAGAAAAAGCAGTTGTTCAAGATGATATTAGAGAAGAACTCCGCAATGATTATCTTGGCAATCAAACAAGTCTGTACAATGACGACGACGACAATGATGATGATGATGGATTTCAATATCCACCAGACATGCACCCTGTAGTACGACAAGATTATCGTGCTGCAGTAAGACGATCAACTGTAGATCGTGATAAGAACTCTCAGTTTAGTAGAAGTGCAAGATTTCAATTTCCAAAACAATCGAGAGGCGGTAGTAGCAATCAACAACCGCAACAAGTTGATCAATCAAAAACCTATCGGTACTCATTTCCTGAGCCTCCAGTAGCAATGCCATCAAAAGATAGTCGATCAAAACAAAGCACAATTAAATCATTACTAAAAGATGGTAGAGAACTATTGGCAACAATGGTGTCCAAATACCACATATATGATGCTGTCCCTTTTAACAAAGTTGATTCTCCACATTTTCAAAACATGTTGACTACAGCTGGAAATCTAGGTAAATTATATTGTATTTACATATTTCTTCATGGACAATTATGTTAAGTAGAATTTATATAATGAACATTCCTATAAAATAAATCATTTTCTTGTTTAGGTCCTGGTGTAAAGCTTCCTAGCTCCTATGAAATTCAGACTCGTTACTTAGAGAATGAGTACACAGAAATGAAAAGGTATGTGGATACTCACAGAGAAACTTGGAAAATATATGGATGCACTATCATGTGTGATGGATGGACTGGCCCAACCAAAATGGCTATTCTAAATTTCATGGTGTATTCAAAAGGTTCAACTGTGTTTTTGAAGTCTGTAGATGCTTCACATATGAAAAAAAAATGCTCAGTACATAGAACTATTGTTAGATGAGATTATCCAAGATGTTGGACCAGAAAATATTGTCCAGATTGTCATTGACAATGCATCAGCATTTAAAAAGGCTGGAAGGGAACTATAGAAAAAATATTCACTGTTATGGATCCCGTATGCTGCCCACTGCATCGATTTGATATTTGAAGATATCGGGAAGCAAGAGACTGTTTCCACTGTCGTCAAATGGGCTCAAAGTGTAACTAACTACATCTACAATCATGGTTGGGTACTGGCTGAAATGAGGAGCATCACGAAGGGAGATTTGATTCAACCGGGTAAAACTCGATTTGTGACAAATCACATTGCCATCGATAGTATCTTGAAGAAGAAATCTGATTTGAGAAAATTGTTTACAAGTAGCGCATGGAATGAGAATGCAGCGAGCAGGACCAGAGATGGCAAAAGGATAGAAAAAAGAGTCCTCGATGGGACATTTTGGGATGACATGGAAGCAGTCCATAAAATTTATAAGCCATTGTATGAGATTCTTCGAATTGTTGACACAGAAATTTAGCCAACCATACCCATATTATATGATATGTTTGAAAGAGTGAAACAACAAATATCGCAGATGAGAGGAAAGAAATGGATGCTTAAAATCATCAATAATCGATGGGATAACACATTAAGTCAACCATTGCATGCAGCAGGTATTATTTCTCTATCTCGAAATACGTTTGTATCTTGATAATTAGTTAGTTAGATGAAGATCTATACTATATAACTTTTTGGTTTCTTGTTTGTAGCACATTTCTTAAACCCAAATTTTCATTATCGACCTGATGTTGGTTATAGCACACGTTTCATAAACTCTCTGGCAACAGTTGTTGAACAATTTAACATAAATGGAGAAATTGCGAATACGTTTGTGGATGAGGTAACTTCTTATTGATGACAACCTTAAAAAAGTTTGGGATTATAAATGACCAATTTTCAAATAGTTAATGCAGATTGTATGCTTTAGAGATGCAAATGAATCATTTGGGTCAACCATAGCAAGAAAAACAAGAGAAACCAGAAAAACAGGTTTGTGGTATATGTATACATTAAAACACACACACACACATAATTTCTTTAATAGAAAATGTTGATCTACTATAGCAGTAACTCATTGTAGTAGCTTTACAGCTGATTGGTGGGCACAATGTGGGTATTCTGCACCAAACATGCAGAAAATTGCAATGCGTATTTTGGCACAAATGGCTTCTTCTTCTGCGTGTGAGAGAAATTGGAGTACATTTTCTATTATTCATACCAAGCAAAGGAACTGTTTGGCATATCAGAAGTTAATTGGAAAAGCTTGTATACTGCTACTACAACATGAAGATGCGGCTGCGAGATAAACAGGCAAAGAATAATGTGGTCAATGAAAACAACTATATAGATCTACTTCATGTTGCAAGCGAGCCGCTTGATAATGGCATTGATCCATTTCATGATTGGATTATGCCTACACACCTCGATGATGAAGCTAGAAGACCTCTTCCACAAGTTGTAGAAACTGCAACTAATGCTGGAATCAATGTAGAGAGAGTCTTATCTGAAGAAGTTGTTAAAAACCCAGAAGATAATTCAGATAGTGATGATGCGTGGGGTGGTACAGCAACTCCAGATAGTTCTGATGATGGTGGAGAGGGTGGAAGCGGAACAGGTGGTGGAGGTGAAAGATTCATATGGACAATCTTCTGTGGATGGAGGATTCCAATTTACCTGTGAAGGTAATTTTGATCATACCACCCAAGATGAAAACCACGGAGTGAGAACAGCTGGTCATGGTGCTCAAGAGAAGACCCGATATGGGAGGAGGACTAGAGGTGCAACTGATGATCAAAGTACCCCATCTGATGTTTCTTCACTTGCCTTAAGTTTTGACTTTATCAGTTTAGGCACAGAGCGCTGTGGGATCTCAAATGAATCTCATGAAGGCAACAATCAATTTGGTTATGATGCTTATGGATATAATCAATATGGAGAAGTATATGATCAATCATTCAGTTGGGTTCATCCTTATTATCCCCTTATAGGGGAAACAGTCGGCAACTCTAAAGAGATCTATAACTATCATGTTCATCACTACAATTCGCACTATATGGGTCATATGTCTTGGTCTGATTATTGCATTTTCGTAGACCAGCGAGCGGCTTTTCAACCGCCTAAATCTCTTTTTGGATGTAGATGAAGTTGACATTCATATGTATTTATATGTAGTTCTAAATTTATGATAAATTGATTTTTTTCAAAAACGACATTTTATTACCCTGTATCCCCGATATTTCCGATATCTCCTTTTTTCAAAGTACCGATACATATAAAGATACCGATATTTAAAACCTTGCACATACATACACACATAAAATTTTTCTATGTATATAAAATTTTTCTACAACCTTGTAATGATTTTTTTGTTTGGTGAAAATTTCTCGATTGACCTTGACTAACAGTAGCCCCATAGTTTCTCTTCTGTTTTGCTTTTATGTCAAAACTCAAAAGCTATTGAGCTTCCCCAAGTGCCCAACAGACATGGAGACGAGTTTCATATGGTCAGTCTCCGCCTGTTTCTTTCTGGTCTCGTCCTTCTCCTTTGTTCGCTCATTCTCCAATCCATCTCTTCTTGGAGTTCATCCACTCGGTACCTCTCTCTCTCTCTCTCTCAGTTGCTCTGGAGTCTGGATACATTAACAATTTCAAAATTTGTGATGGGTCTCTTCATCCCAATAACAATTGGGTCTTCATTGCCATTTCTATTTTGGGGCATTACCCAGATGCTTGATTGGTTTTTTCTCTATTGAATTTGGGTTATTTTCTCTGGATGCAGATGAAAAGTACTTTGCTACAGAGGTGATCAAGTGCAAGGACGACTCCAAGTCGTTCACCAGAGACCGTCTCAATGATAATTTCTGTGACTGTGTTGATGGGACTGACGAGCCCGGTATGCTTTTACTTTTGAGTTTCTAATAGTTTTATAAGTTATTAAGTTTGTGTATGTACCATTTCTTTTCTTCTGAAATGAAGGCTTCGTATTGTTCATTGGTTCTGGTTTTGAAAGTTTCTGTATTGGACGACATAAGTGAACTTTTAGATTTGATACATTTTGATATTAAATTATTATGAAATTGATTTCTTAAGTTCTTAAATCCACATGCTATAAATTTATCAGGTAAGATGAATCAGCAATACTGTTAAAGTTTACATCTCTTTTTATCCTCATAAATGTTGTGGTAGAATTCCCTGAGCTTAAGTCTTGTATTAGGTGAAAAAAAATCCCAATTTTTGTGTCGTGGCGAGTCATATAGCTTCTTGTATTTTCAGGGACTTCTGCTTGTCCTGCAGGCAAATTTTATTGTCGGAATATTGGAAGTACACCACAGTTCATATTTTCTTCTCGAGTTAATGATCGTATTTGTGGTAAGTAGCATTTGTAAAATTAGTTCTTTCTTTCTGTGTACATTCACAGCACTGGTACATTTTTTATTAATTCAATGCTATAAATTAGTAAATGGCCTGGGAGTTAGCAGTTAAGTTGTACTGAGAATGTTCCCAATAAGGAATTGAGGTAATATGTTTGTGTGTTATTATACTGTTGATCTAGTTCGAATGACTGGATGGTATATTTACTTGAATAAAATCCATATTTTGCTTTCCAATTCAGGGGAGGCTAAAATCAAAACTGATAATGGAATTCCTTATGAAATGGCTGTGTTTCATAGCCTGGCCTCATTCTAAACTCTAAAGTCTTATTGCTTCAGTTTCCGTTTAATATCAGGAACTTGGTCCATAGAAGTTGTCTTCCTTACCCAGTAGATATATTTGCCTGAATACTACCAGACTGATCCAAATTATCTCATTTTGTTTTTGCTTTTCATTGTAAAATGCCATTATGTATTACAATCAATGACTTTAGGTTTTTTCTTATGTTATTTAATTCCAAGACTCCCTGCACTATAACTGTAGATTGCTGCGATGGAAGTGATGAGAATGATGGTAGTCTCAATTGTCCAAATACATGCATCATGGGCGGGAATGTTGAGTACAAAACTGACCACCGCTTCTCTAGAGTTCAGGATCGAGGGTATGTTGACAAAAAGCAAACCGAAAATAGGGTCAGTCTGGATGACTTCATTCAGAAGCTTAAAGGTAGTCTCTGGTTTCATGCACTTTTGGTGTAGTTGAAAATATTGTTTGAAAATAAGTCTGCCCTTTGTTGTTTACAGGTTTGAAGATAATAATAATCGTACAATTAGTTATTGCTAGTGTTTTTGTGGTTTGCCGGATATTCCATCGTCGTGCCAGATCAAAACGAAGACGTCATCGTTAAAAGTAATATAATCTGTACCTCTGGTTTTGGCAATATGATCGAAGACTTCTCCTGTTATCTCTGCGTGTACCTAACAGGCTATCAAAATGGTATTTGCAGTATTTTTTCAGGTCCTATGACAATATTTGGCCAACGTGCTTCCTCAAGATCTGTGTATGGGTTTCAAGAAAACGAGGTGCTGGAGGATTTAAACTGGTCAGAAGCTTATAGCAAGAATTTACAAACATGGATGTATGTGTCCAACAAATCGCAACTACTATCAGAAAAGTGTTGTAATGATCTGAAGCTTAGTACAGAATCTGCAAATGGGCCTTAGGGGTTGGTCAAAATGCAAAGAAACTACACTTTTTTTTTTTTGGGAATTAGAGAATTTTGCTCAAAGTTTCATATATAAAAAAATGATATTACGAGTGCAATGTGTATCTTTGGTGCAACACAGTAGTAGATTTGTGCTCAGTTGATTACAACATGTGAGAAAAGAAAACAGCAACTATTTTGGACAGCTAAAACATTTTTTGTGGTTTTTAAGTTATCAAATTCCTCATTCGTATTTTCTCTAGGCTATCATCATTAGTGTAAGCATGGATCCCATGAAAAAGAAATCCTAGCACTAGCAGTGCCGACCCTCGTAGTTTCACGCGGCACGCCCTTCCAGAGGCTGTATGCCTTTACCTTCCTGGTTCGGGTATGTTACAGAATGTGGTGTTTTTTGTGATTTTCTGTAACAGAAAATGCATAAATAAGAATATATTTGGTCCTTCTGTTGACATATAGATGAGATGTAAAATTATATAGGGAGAGCTTCACAAATAGTCACTCAATTGTGACTCATTCGACACTTTGGTCATTCAATTTTCAAATATATCACTTTAGTCACTCAACTATTACTCTGTCAATCACTTTAGTCACGGAATGAGCATTTTGTCTCACTTTAGTCACTTCTCCCAATCATTCCAATTCAGATTTCTCAATTTTTCACGATTGGTTGGATGGAAATATGATTGATATTGTGGCAAATAAAGTTTTTTTTTTAATGAAAAAATTAAATGGAGTGAGTAAAGTGAATAATAGAGTTAAAGTTGAGTAACCAAAGTGATATATTTAAAAAGTGACTAGATCAAAGTGTCGAACACTGACTGGGAAGCTTCTCTTTTTAAGCGAGATTGCTAAGTCTTCTGACCTTCTCGTCGAACGATGTTCTAACGTGTAAAAATTGAATGACCATTTGTGATATTCTCCCCATTATATATACATAAGTTCAAAGTCTAGAAAATGAATGATTCCGATTATGTTGTGGCGCCTTTATCAACCTCCTATTCTGTCTTATTAGACTTGTTAGAGCACATGCAGCGCTATACCAATTGGGTGACAACGGTAACTTATTTTTTCACCCTAAAAAATAATCTGGAAGGTAAAAAAAATCATAAATGTTCGATCCAACGGTTGCAATTAATTGACAACGGTAACTTATTTTTATACCCTAAAAAATAATCTGGAAGGTAAAAAAAATCATAAATTTATTTACAAAAATTCTATAAATACCTACTCTCTCACCTTAATTTCTCACACCGAAATTTTCAAAAATTTTAACTCTCCATCAATCTTCTCTTCATTTCTTTCAATTATCATCCAATTATGGGAGATTCAGGTACTAATGGGCAAGTCGAGGAGTAAATTCAATTGTGCGATTCATGGGCGCGTAAGACCATGTGCCCGATCACAGGCAAAAAGTTCATGCTGATTATGTGCAAAATTGGCAAGGTCCACCAACAAGCCGAAGTCCTCAAGCTCTTCAATCTCAGTTTTGAACATTGAAAAGAATTCTCAAGGATTGGCACAATGCACAAATGACCTCTTGTAATCGTATAATAAGAGGAACCAATTGAATGGACGAGGTATTGATTTTTCTCCCGATACTATTAATTGTTATGTTATTACTATTTATGTTTTTAAGTTAAATTTGTCCCTCACAAATATTTGATTTATATCGGTCGGTTTTTATTGCTTCATTCTTCTTGTTTAGGAAAATCAAACTCAAGGGATCTTCATGAAAAAACATCCGAAGAAGTTCGATAAATTTGAATGTTGGGAGAAAGTTAAGTATCACCCGTATTGACAGGACCCGCCCCGGATTTCACCCTAAAATCCGAAGTGACCCTGCGGGGCCCACCTTAGAAGAAATTCTATCAAAAATTTGGCGGAACTTCCCCTAAAATGGGCTACCCAAACCTGTAGATAACATTTACACTTCTCAATCAATTCATCCTTATGCTCCTGGAGCCACCCTGCTCCCCAAATCAACATCAGTCTCCAATTCACAAAACACACATCTCAACTCGAATAGCATAAATCCCATAGATAATCAGAGCAATTCTAACAGAAAGGAATAAGAGGAAAACCTAATTCAAAGGCAGATGCGGAAGCCATGCTGTTGACTATGCCTCAACTCCGTGTACGCCCGACCTCAACCAATTCGCCTGCAAACTGAGCATTTGAAATCGAAGGGCCCAGGGGAAAGTACATAAAATACGTTAGCGTGAGTGGACAAAAATAAACAATTTTTAAACCAAATGGATTTTATACTTTCCCACATTTATTTCCTTAAAAACTCTCGATGCATGCAACAATTTAGAAAACAAATCACGAGAAGCTCCGCTCAAGAAAAAAAAACCGACTAGCCCCGCTAGTCACAAACAACTGAGAGGAAAGATCGAAACTCCGATACTCAACAGGATAAGACCAGCTCCACTGGTTACACGGAAATCAGACTAGGCCCCGCTAGTCGAGAAATGATAGGATATGGGGAAGAGATATCACCATACGGAAAAATTGAGCCTCCCAGGCTCTACCTACCCTCAACTGCCACTCACACATAGATTGTGCGAGGAGGAGAACTAATAACCTCAACTTCCACTCACACATAGATTGTGCGAGGAGGAGACCAAATAACCTCGACTGCCACCCAAGTGAGAAGGAGAATAAATCACCTCTACTGCCACTCACCAACACAAAGTAGGTGAGGAGGAGAACAAGCTACCTCAACTGCCACTCACCAACACAAAGTCAGTGAGGAGGAGACCTAATCACATAACCCGCGTATGGTGAGAAAAAATCATCGAAAACCAGTAAATCCATGTAGCTTCCCCACATTTCTCACAAGATAGAAACCATGTATTCAACGACGTGACCTCGCACGCCAAGATTACTCTCAATCTCAAAATGGATAAGTGAGAAATAGGAATAAATCGACGGCGTGTCCCACACGCCCAAATATTCTCAAATCCGTAACCAAAACCGGAAATTAGTATAGGTAAATCCCATTTCCAAAAATCTCTCAAAATCTTCAAGAAGCCTTTAATCCAAAATCCTTAATTAGGCATTCCCGATGCCAAAATCGAAAGTCAATAAACAATTGAGAATATCCAACTCCATTGAAACTCATCTTAAAAATCTTCCAGGAGCTTAACTCGGTGATTAGGGATATGCTTAATTCCGGAAATTTACCTCGGAAATAAGGAATTCATCAAATAATATTATAAATCAAAACCAACCTTTGAAACTCATTATTGAAAGTAAATCCATGATATAATTCGAAATCAATTTCCGAAAATTAATTCATTTCCTCAAAAAGTAATATGAATAATCACTAGAGCATTATTTTAAGAAATAAATGCATGCATCGCTATTTAAAACAAAAGTCCATTCACAGTACTATTCCGACGATCACGCATTCGTGTTCCGTCATCGAGTAATATCTCGGTACGACGTCCTGTACACAATTATATTCCGTGAATAATTCTTCAATAATTTAATACAATTCCTAAAATCAATTCCTCATAATTTGACCTCCCAATTCTCCTCGGATTTAGCCCAAATAATACCACTAATACCAATTCGTTAATTTAAAGGTTCCAAGGTAGAACCGAGAGATATCCGACGGTCGGATTCTCGTAATTCGATAATCGAAACCCTAAACTTCAAAATTCATAATTAATTCCAAGTTTCTCCAAAAATTGCCAAACTTCACATACAAGCTCTACACAATTTATAGGATTTAATGGGCTAAAAACCGGAATTAAAACACTGCCCTACACGCTTCCACGCGCCACCAACAGTGGCAGCGCGTGGGCCCCACGCGCCGGAGGCCGCCACCTCTGATGGCTACCAAATTTTGGCAGCACCACCTACTCAAAAGACCCAACATTTTTCACAACTACAACAAGTTCCAATTTTACCTTGAAGGGCTCCAAATTGGCCGGTGAAATTTTTCCAGAAACTCCAAGAACCCTAGAAATTGCAAATCGTTAATTCGACCTCTACACTGCAAATTGAAATGAAAGACCTTAGGGGAAATGATCTATGTCAAAAACCGAACCTTCGACGCCGGTTTGGTGGCCGGAGACGGCCGGAATCGCCGGAAATCGATAAAACTCCCAAACTGCTACAGTGAACTTCACGGCTCAATTCCGAGCTCCACCGGCCGAGCCACCGCAAAACACCACTACAGGCGTGACAAGGATGAAGAGGCGAGCTTGCCGGTGCCCTGATTCCGTCGTGGGGTGGCCGGAGGAGGAAGAAATCGGAGGAAGGAGCAATCGGGTCGAAGAGGGGAAAGGATCGGGGGAGAGGAGAGAGAAAAGCCCGGTAGGTTTCCAAAAATGGAAACTTACCACAGCAACTTGGCTATTTATAGAAACTTACCATATGAACAGTAACTTTAGTATTTCGCTTATAACTTTCGCATACAGACTCCGATTTTTACGTACCACATATCCACGCGCTTGGTTTAACGTCCTCTACAACTTCCATGAAGAACATTTTCTCAAATTTTGACCCGAAAAAAAAGTCAACAATTTTGGGCCACTAAAAGTATCGAAACAACGGTAAAAGTGAAAGTAATTGTCGTTTACCGTCCAAATGACTAGTAAACAGGTAAATTAAGATACGGGACGTCACATTCTCCCCTCCTTATAAAAATTTCGTTCTCAAAATTTCATACCGTTGAGGAGTACACACCAACCCGAAGTACACATTATTAACACACCAATCGCACTACAGTGGGGATGGTAAGGCTTAACAATCCATAGAGTCTCCGACCATCCCAACTACTCCAGCAATTCACAACAGGTATATAGCTCAGATAGCACAAGATATTGACATCACAAGTCATTCGGTTGGAAAGAGGTATCCATAATCTTTTCATATAACTTGTATGATGAAGATCCACTCTGTTCACCAATAACGTGGTGATAACCACTAGGTGATCACTGCTAACCACAAGCCCAAGACAAGTAGTTCCTTAGCTACCACAAAAACAACACTTATTTAATATAATTACTGCTTCAACAATAACCATTTCAAAGACCATACTACACGAACAAATATTGCACCACAATTCCTCAAACGTTGCCTACCTCACAAATTAAATCATAGGAAATTGAGGATTCACACTCCTGCTGTCAATTTAATTTCCAATAAATCGTGGGTATATGCCCAGGTATGGAATTCAAGGAATATTGGGTTGTGTGCAATTCACCCCAAAACTGTTTATATTTCTCACAAGTTATTTCTCACCTAACTACCACGTCATGTACCAAGTCTTCAGAAATCCAGTGCAAGCAAGAATTATAACTACCAACTCTACTCCAGCTCGACGAATTAAATCCGGAAGAAAATGCATCACACTCAAGTTGTTCTTAACTGAGGCGACACTTCTTTAATAGTCATAGATCTGAAATATAGTTGAGTCCATATCGTTCTCGTTGATCTCTATTGCCCCCAAATTTTAATCTTAATTCATATACTCAGGTAATTCTAACTACCGAGGGCACCACAATCTGAATTATCAGATACAAGACTCGAATTTGATCAGTCCAACATAAAATAGCTTTCTTAATTAGTTAGGAAAACTCTCTCTTATACCTACTCCACCAGCCTAAGTAGAAAACCTCTCCAACCAACTGTCTGACAAAACCTCATGACAATTCATTACAGCTACGATATTGCGGAAATTTTTCCAAACCTTTTATGTGCCAAATCCTTTAAGGACTACACTGTCTCCAACAACATTAGTAGAAGTTCCAAATATGATCCAAGAGTTGACCAACTAGATTAGAAACTCAATACTTGAAATGAACGATTCTCAAACTGAAATCTTGCCAGTCGTAATAATTTGATCGATTCCATGGCAACTCCGCCGAACTCAATCATCCCAAAAGAAAGGTTTACCTCCATTCGTGGCTGAAAAACCTTAGGTTTGAAGCAACCTGTAAATGGTTCGATAAGTAAGCAAAAGTGCATCGTTTTACGTGAGCGTAGAGCACCTCAAATACTGCAGAGAAGAAAATCGACTCGTGAATTAAGAAAAAGAGATATTGAAGCAACGACGTAATCCACAAACAGGAAAGAAATTCTTTCATAGTCCCCAAAAGACTTATCGAGAAATCCGTCATTGAATGCTACCGGAATCCCGAAACTTGTTGACTAGCGTCGCCCCGCAAGGAAAACTACTACCAAACCTTCGCCATAACTCAAAGATTTTAAACTAAGATCATAACCACATCACCTAGCACTTCCACTTGAATTACCATGGACACCCCGTGGCGTCACTACGACTATTTCCGATGGTGGTAGCAGTGGTTGCTACATACCTCAATTCGACTAATTTTATTATGTAAGTAAAATTTTATTATTCAATGATAAAATGTTGTTTAGGATTATCAAGTTTTTTTTTAAAATTTTTTTTTATGTAATCTTAATTTCACTTATGTAATTTTAATTTTATAAAATAAAATTTTTATGCTTTGAATAAATTGATGAATGAACATAACAACAATAATAACAATAACAAGTATGTAACTCCAATAACAATAATTTTATTGATGTTAAACCAAATCTTATTCTCAAACATAGATAAACATCGATTAAAATTACAAATAAAACCAAACTTATCAAGAAAGCACACAAACATAGAAAACATTGATTAAAATTACAATCCACCATTTATTCAAATCGAAATCCCAAATTGTGGTGGTTCATACTCAATTACCATCCATGTTCCAATTGTGCATCACCAAATTATCTTGTAGGCACTTGTGGAGGTAGGCCGACTCTACCTAAAATTCATGATCCATGAATGCAGGAAGATTCTGTCCATCTCTCCCTACCGATTTGAAAGGAATAGGTTGTCCAGTATTGTGATGCACATGCCAGTCATAAATGGTTGCCATTGCTGGATTCATTAGATCATCTTCTTGAGACTCCACAAATTCTTCCTCAACAAACTCATCATCCACAATTATGTTATGAAGAATGATACAACTTATCATGATGGCTCGAAGATCCTCCAGTTTAAACAACCTAGCACTGTGACACAGTATGACCCATCGAGATTGGTGGATACCGAAACACCTCTCCACATCTTTGCGATAAGCCTCTTGTTTTTTACAAAAGTGTTTCTCCTCTTCTGTTTTGGTGTTTGATATTGTTTTGGCAAAAGTGGACCACCTCGGATATATTCCATCAGCAAGATAGTAATCATTGGTGTACCTTTTTTATTGACCTCAAACTTAACCAGAGGAGCAGTTTCCACCTATGACATGCTCGAACACATTAGACGCACCAAGAACATTTAGGTCATTTTGAGCTCCAGGGGTTCTGAAGAATGTGTGCCATATATGAGTGTCGTAAGACGCCACTGCTTCAAGAATAATAGTTGGTCTACCCTTTCAACCCGAGAAAGTTTCAGCCCAGTCGGTTGGGCAATTCTTCCACTCTCAATGCATGCAGTCGATGCTCTCAATTATGCTTGGAAACCGGTGGCATTGTCCTCTGTTGAGAAGCCTATATAGATCAGCGAGACTTGGAGGACGAAGGAACCACCCAGCATAAAGAAACTTGACTGGTCTACAATATTTCTTGAGACATTCCAGTGCTGTAGAAGCCCCCATCCTAGTGATCTCATCTCGTTGATCTGCAGCTGCACCATACGCAAGCATTCTCAGGGCACCTGTCATTTTTTGTTCGGGAAGCAATCCCATTTTTCCAGTGGCATCTGCCTTTTGCCCCCAAAAACTATCGAAGTTGCATAGGTCCTCCATTATGCGTTGGAAGACATTCCATTATGCGTTGGAAGACATGTTTTTGCATTCTGTACCGCCTCCGAAAATCTGCTTCGTCGTACACTGGACGTTCGACAAAATAATCCTTCAGGAGAAAATGACCTCGGACTTCTCTATGTCTTTCGACTTTTGGGTCACGGCCAGGTCGTGAACCACGCTTTCTAGGTGTCTCCGATAATTGATATTGCGCCACCATCGCAGCCGCTTGAGAGTTTGTTACTTGAATCCGCTCGATCTCTTCCATATTTTCACGCTCCCTTTCTAACAACCATTTATTCAACTCTTCCATCAGAAAGAGGAGATCGAAATGAGATGGATAAGATTTCAGAAGAGATGTAGGCGTAGAATGAGAGGAATGTGTGAGTAGAGAATGAATTTTGAAGCTTATTTATTATCAATCTTGAAAGATAAAAAGTTAGGATAAGTACACGTGTCACGTATATATAGGTCGAAAATCTTGTCACATATCCTAGATATAAGTTCAGAAGATAACAATATCTGTAGTTGACATGTGTCATATGAAGATTGGTTGATAATCTTATCAATTGTCATAGATTTTTTTATTCTTCTGATGATAACGATATCTATGCATATAGAATGCGATTTAAAAAAAAATTATTTCTTATTTTTTTTAAATTAATGTTTGGTGATTAATCTCATTATTAATTACGTTAATTATAAGTTTAACATCATTTTGAATTAATGAATTATTCAAATTGGAGTGTGAATAGTGAATTGGCAGTCAAATTGTCTTTTAGTGGTGCATTATGTAAGTCAGAGGCAATTGCCAATTTTAGATGAATAGTGAATTGGTAGTACCAAACTACCAATTTAGTTGACAAATGAGCAATTACTCTTGATACATAAATGCATTTACTCTTAGTGTATATCCATGTGCCATATGCTCCACCTCACCTGCAATTGCAAATATCACTAAAGTTTTTTGGGAAAGTCATTGTCGACCATGAAAGCTAGTCAAGGAGCCAGAGGGATAGATTTACATGGGAATAAACGTACTGCACAAAAATAATGCACATGCAATAAGCCCCACCAAATTCATCCAACAGTTGAAATTAATGTTTTTGATCCATTATATATTTGGTTTCTGATGATATATGTATATGTGTGTATATTTGTTTTCGACTTCAAGTACTTGATTGATTCCTTATTTAATTGATATAATTTGTTTTAACATTGTGATTGGTTACAAACACACAATTTTCTTGGTAGCGTCGGAGGCATGTCACCTGGTGGTCGGAAGCAAAAGAAAAATGGAGATGTCAAGTGTTTTAACAAATGAGATCGATAAAACATAGAATACGAAGCGTGAGTAAAAGATCTCTCTTAACCAATTTACGGCTCCTTGCGATGTCTACGACATTAATGTCTGTCTATCTTCTTGTACAAAGACTTTTGCTCTCATGCGAGGGTCGTTTTCCAAATGAAATCCAAGGCGATTGCGATCTAATCATTCTTCCACTCGATCCAAGGAAATTGAATTATTAGTGGCCTCGACCCCTAATTGATTGGTAACCACGTCTTACCATTGACGTGCAGTTCTCGGATAATTGGAAGCCATGATATAGATGTATGTAAGTGAGCAACTTAACGATGGAGCTAAGCCATTTTCAATTTTCATATACTATGTTTGAATTACCTGCAATCCGTGAAGGCAGGCACTTGATGTTTCTAGCTAGCTATATACAACTAGAAGGCGGCAGATCATCCTATATTTTAAGCACCTCACTGTCTCTAGCTCTCTCCCTACTCTAATCATGATTAGTGCCTTGCAATTAGTTTCATTTTTCTCGATCTTTAATTAAATGTTCACTAAAACAACATAAATTCTAGTACTTTGTACGTGTTGATGTTGATGTTGATGTTGACGGAAGGTGGCAAGAAAGAGTCCTCTACATGTGGGTGTGGTTTTTGGGACAAAAGCAAACAGAGCTTAAGATCGTCCGAACAATTCACATGGGGGACGGGATATATGACATAATTACTGTGATTCTCAACACTAACCCTTTCTTACAAGGCTCAAATTCCAAGTTCCACTATAACACTATTATGTTGCGTGTTTTATATTTTAGACTAAACTTTATATAAAGGGAGCTACTCAATTAATTTCGTATTATAAAAAAAAAAAAAAATCTCTTTTTCAACTTTTATATTTATCTAATGGCTTACATTAGATTAGTCGCGAAAGATTTGCAACCCAAGTTAAATCTGAGATTCGGCTCAAATTTAGATTTGGGTCAATTTCGGGACTGAATCAGGATTTGGGATTTTAGTTAGATCTCAATCTTGATTGGGTTTTGTGCTAACCGTGTTTACTATTAAGAGGTCACTTCTAGCACAACATGCATGCTTGAAGTACTGACGCCACAACGCAGAAGACCCCACTGTACACCTCAAGGTGTACACCTTAATATGTCATGAAAAATAACCTATGCCCAAAGATCATCACCGTATAGGATGCGGCTAGCAAAACCCTAAGGTTAGGGTTTGTTGTCATGCTCTCCCCACATTGTTTTATTTTTTGATCGGGATGAGGTAACAAGTCACCTCGGTTACGTTAGCGAGTTAGTAACACACCCACCCAGTCAGTATACGGACCGAGGTCCACAAGAGTATCCCAGAAAAGCCTGACTAATCTCCCGCCGCAGCCGCACGAACCCGAAAACCCCTTAAACCTGCTGGCTTGCCACAAACTGGTGGGAGTTGAGACTCGAACTCTAGACATGGGGGTTCCATACTAGGAAGTCGACCAACCTTACCACACCAAGTGGTTACATTATTTTATTTTATGATACTAATTTAGGAGCTTATTATAATTAAATGGTTAAATAGTATAGAAAATTACATATAAGTAACAGACCAAATTTACAAAAACAGAAACCCCATCTTGTATTAGATTTATACAATTAAGGACACAAAGCCCAAGCCCAAAGAGAATGGAATAGACTTAACCTCTGAAATTTCATGTGTAATTACGAATTAATACAATTTTTCATTAAAATTACAGCAATGCCATTATCAGAAACTTCTCTCGTCTCTCTTCTCTCATCTCTCATCAGAAAGGCTTCAAGGACAAATCTCTCAATTCTTGTTCAACGTCGCCTCGTCCAACTCCGGACACTGCCACAGCTCGGTGCCCGTGGTCGATCTCAGGTTAGATTTCGGCGAGTCCAACTCGAAGCTCTGGAAAATGCAAAACCAGCCGGAGCTGCTATTCGCTTTCCGGCGTTCGTACTCCATCCACGGTGCACGATCAGACGAAGCACAACCACATGCGTGACGGCGACGGAGTGAAGAAACGAACGCGACAGGTTTCCAGGCCGGAGGTGGTCGGAGCGAAGAATTCCGGTCGGATCTTGATTCGGGTCGTGATGCGGCTAAAATAGCCTCACAATTTAACCCTGCAAAATGTAGTTGTCAGTATAGGATAAGCAGGGATCGTTCAGTCCGGGGATTGTAGGGTACACCTACACAAAAAGGTCAATTGACAAATAAAAGAATAAAATGGGGGTTTTGGAATTTGGTTCCTAATCTACTTAAAATAAAAACAAAACAAATAAAACTATATACATTGATCGACTTCCCTAACCTAGACCAATACCACTCAGAAATTACTAAGTGTAAAAACAGAAAATTCATTTCAACATGCTACAAGAATGTGCCCATCTTAAACGCTTAGATAAGAGCTCAAATGAAAAGCCTCAGCGGATCAATCCATTTATCCGATTCGTTCTAATGTAGGCTTGGATCGGAAAAGTCCTTACCAAGCCTAATACTACTAATTTTCGAAAACACTCAGCGTAATTCTCTTAACTAGTAGTATTATCTAACCCTCGAATCAACTCACACGTGCAAATTAACCATTACTCATAGAATTTAACACGTAATTTCCAGAATCGTTTAATCATTAAAGCATGATTTTTACCACTTTTTAGAACTAATTGCTACTTGTTTAACTCAGCGCCTTAACAAATAACAATTACCCTTGGCAAATTAAGCAAACACACAAGAATACTCAGCGTGATTCTAGCATGAAAACTTATGAACCTAACTCTGAAAATTACCTAAACACATAAAAGGGCACAAGATTGTAACATGCATCATAAAAGAATTCTCGAAATTAACTCAATAATAAATTGAAAATCTCAAAAATATTAATAAAAATATTCTGAAAATTTCATGTCTCCAATTACACAACTCGCAAATCCAAACACACAAAACCGAAATAAAAATTGTAAGTAGAGTCATAGTTACACTTTGAAGCTTTCCTCAGCGGCTTGGCAACAAGGTGATGAACTCGTCTCTGCTATGGTGGTGGAGCGTCCTTGACTCAGCGCCTAAGAACTTCGTAGAATGATGGATGGATGGTGGTCACGGTCTTGTAGGTGATGGAAGTTTAAGGAGTGAATTGGGCAGAGTCTTGGAATAGTTTTTGGCCAGGAAGTGATAGACAAGGAACTGATCTTGGTCAGGAAGTGATGGAAATTCTGTTCTGGAAGTTGCCTATTTATAGGGGAGCATTGGTTGGCTTTTGTCGATCATACCCTTCATCATTGGACGGATGGGATTGCATCATAATTCCTTTAATTTTCCAACTGAAAACGTCTCCTTTATGGCCTTAACTCCTCTCATAATGGGGTCTTTTAACAGCTGAAACGTCTTTCTCCTTTATTCCCGAACTGAAAACGTCTTTTCTCCTTTATTTATTTTCCAGCTGAAACGTCTTTCTCCTTTATTTCCCTTCTTCATTGCTTGGTCAAATGTCTTAAATGCTTTATTTTATGACTCCATCGTTGTTATTTCCAAGAGTTCCACCAGCCAAGGTTTCCTACAACAAGCAGGAGAATATCAGAATTTTCTAGAGAAAATAAAGGGAATTAATGTAAAGACCGCAAAAAACGTCGACGGTAAGGAATCCTGATCCCGTTAGGATTTTTTTCATAAATTTTCCATTTTGCGCCTATTTTACGCCAAACACTGTACAAGACTCTTAAACTGACTCGATGACTCAAAACACGAAACTTAAGGGAGAAACAAGTCTAAAATGGGGCATATACTCAATAATATCGTCGCACTTTATGCTCCTATCAAATACCCCACACTTAGCTTTTGCTAGTCCCTTAGCAAAACAGAAATACAAAACAAAACAAAGACTCGACAAAAAGCAAGTAAATGACTCTACTACCCCTAACTGTTGTCTCAGAGACTCCAAACTCATGGCTTTCACGTTAAACACTTAATCAAAATCGCATAGATAATTCCATGGTTAATAAACATGTAACGCTCATATGACTAAGTAAGATGTGGAGAACTTAAGTTATAGAGTGAATGATAGCATGTTTCGAACAAGTCCAATCCAAACTCACAAGGCATACTCTCAATTTTTCTCTCAGAAATGGCTATGCTTAAAAGCTTCACACTCAAGTATATGCAAGAGAACAAATTGTAAGGCAACAAACAACTTGCATATTTCATCAATAAACGCATTTTGTGAAGAATTATTAAAGACCTCAAGAAATGACTAAGTGCACAAATGGACCTAAACCATAAGCTCGACTGCGTACCTGACTCCACTAACCAAAGACTGCCCATCTCAAGGATCAAGTAAGCACTTAAAATAGGTTGTAATGGGGCTAAGCTAGGGTTTTCGAAATGAAGATTAAGGATACAAAAATCCTAAGGACCTAGCAGAGCATATATGGACCACCTTATGTCATCATTTTTGTATGGGCCAATTATCATTATTTTGGACCCAATTCACTCTAACCAACATGGAAACGGACAAAGGCCTAATTTTCAACTTTGAGCCTTCTACAAATATGAAAGTCCAAAACCACACTTCAACAATTTCCCAAGAGTTTTCTTTTCAATTTTTCTTTTCTTTTGCCGTTTTTTCTTTCTTTCTTTTTTTTCATTTTCTTTCATTTTTTATGGCTATTTTTTTTCTTTCTTTCTCTTGGTTTTTCCCCACCCCACACTTGTCTTTCATCGTCACCCCTACACACTATGTCATGCTCTACTAAGTCCCTAGGACAAGGGTAGAGATATCCTGTACTAAGCTCAGGGTAGGGTAGTGAGGGTGATGAAACAAAGGTTTTCAACGTAGGCTCAAAGGGGTTCACTCTAAGGAGTCCCACGACGGGCACAATTGGGGACACATGCTTGTTTGGCTATGGTGGTTACCCTAATGCCTTCTATCCTATCCAGGATCAGAGCATATTATGGCATACAAGTTTTGACAGTCACAACAGCCGAGTTCTAGTACTCTCTAGTCCATTAAAATCTATGGCACATGATCATTGGATTTTCAAAGAATGATGAGGTTTTGCAAATACAGCCACGAAATTCTAGAATTATCAATTAAGCACTCGAAAAGAAAGTATTTTAGCTCAAAAGCTCACTTAGGGTCAAATGAATCAGACTTAATCCTAGCATGCTTAATGAACCAAGTTACAATCCTATCTCAAATCTTCATACAAGTATCACAACGTCGATTAACCACAGAATTCAATTAAGTCCTATTTCGATTGTGAAAACCTTCAGCCATGAATTCAGAGACATGTTCATCCTAGACATTAGGAGCATCCTAAGACTCAAACAAACAAAAAGACTATAAAACCAACAAAATAAATTTTTTTTTTTTTTTAAACTAAAAAAAAATTCTGAAAATAAAGGTGTAAACCCACCCCACACTTAGAATCTACATTGTCCTCAATGTAGGCAAGAAATATGGTATATAGACCCTAAATATGGGAAGGGTAAAATAAACAAACAAACAAACAAAGACACAAGTACAATTCAACCTAAGCAAGTGAAGGGATAGAAATGTCAAACTCTCGTTGATGGCTCCTCCACAGCTTCTGTTGAAATGGGTTGCCTCCCATGCAGCGCTTAATATTTATAGTCCTTCAGCCGGGACTCTTCTCCTTGTTCACACGTCATGGGGTGCCTCCTGGAGGGGTATCTCTTCCAATGTGTGCCCCACGAAGGACTCATAGTAGGGCTTGAGACGATGCCCATTTACCTTGAACTCCTTCCCCGTCTTCTCACTCTTGATCTCTACAGCACCATGAGCAAACACATTTGTAACTATAAATGGGCCAACCCAACGAGAACGAAGTTTACCAGGGAATAGCTTAAGTCTGGAATGGAATAACAGAACTTTCTGGCCCACTTGGAAGCTTTTTCCGCGGATCATTTTGTCATGGTAGGCCTTTGTCTTCTCCTTGTAGATCCATGAAGCATCGTAGGCCTCATTCCTTATCTCCTCAAGCTCATTTAGCTGTAGCTTCCTATGTAGGCCCGCTTCATCATAATCCATGTTGAACTTCTGGACAGCCCACCAAGCCTTGTGCTCTAGCTCCACTGGAAGGTGGCATGCCTTTCCGTAGGCCAACCTAAAGGGAGACATCCCAATAGGCGTCTTGTAGGCTGTTCTGTAGGCCCACAATGCATCATCTAATCTCTGGCTCCAATCCTTCCTTGTTGGGCCCACTGTCTTTTCGAGTATCCTCTTGATCTCCCTGTTGGACACCTCTGCTTGGCCACTGGTCTGAGGGTGGTAGGGCGTGGACACCTTATGGGTTACCCCATACTTCTTCAGCAAAGCCTCGATTGTCCGGTTGCAAAAATGAGAACCTCCATCACTGATCAGCACACGTGGCACACCAAACCTGGAAAATATGTTAGTTTTCAAGAAACCTGCAACCACTTTTGAATCGTTAGTCCTGGTGGCTTTTGCTTCCACCCACTTTGATACATAGTCCACAGCCAATAGTATATATAAACAGCCATTAGACGAAGGAAATGGGCCCATAAAGTCAATGCCCCAAACATCGAAAATTTCTACAGTTATTATTGGGCTCATGGGCATTTGATCTTTTGGGCCAAGATTACCAGTCCGTTGGCATCTATCACAAGAAATACAAAACAAGTTTGCATCCTTGAAGATAGTGGGCCAATAAAATCCACAGTCTAAGACCTTCAAGGCCGTTCTACGAGGCCCAAAGTGGCCTCCACAAGCCTCACTATGGCAAAATGACAGAATTGACCTATGCTCAGACTTTGGGACACATCTCCTAATGACTTGGTCACTACAATGTTTCCATAAATAGGGCTCATCCCAAATAAAGTGCCTAGCCATTTTCTTCAATTTATCCTTACTAGCTTTGGAAAGTGTGTCAGGAAATGTCCTAGTGACTAAATAGTTAACTATATCCGCATACCAGGGCACACTAACCTCTATCCCAAAGAGCTGCTCATCTGGGAAAGTTTCCTGTAGGGGCTGGATGTCCTCCTCATGTACTATCCTGCTCAAATGGTCCGCCACCACATTCTCGCTTCCCTTCTTGTCCTTGATCTCTAGGTCAAACTCCTGCAGCAGCAAGATCCATCTAATCAATCTGGGCTTGGCCTCCTTCTTGATCATCAGATATCTCAAGGCTGCATGGTCAGAGTAAACAATTACTTTAGAGTGTAATAAATAAGAACGAAACTTATCTAAAGCAAAGACTACAGCCAAGAGTTCTTTTTCAGTGGTGGAGTAGTTGAGCTGGGCGTCGTTGAGGGTCCGAGAAGCATAGTAAATAGCATAGGGCTTCTTATCCTTCCTCTGGCCCAACACAGCTCCAACAGCATAGTCTGATGCATCACACATAAGCTCGAAGGGTAGACTCCAATCCGGTGGGCACATGATGGGGGCCGTGGTCAACAACTCCTTGAGCTTTTCAAACGCCTTCTTGCAATCCTCATTGAACACAAAGGGCACGTCCTTTTGCAATAGGGCACACATAGGTCTCGCCACCTTGGAGAAGTCTTTGATGAACCGCCTGTAAAATCCTGCATGGCCAAGAAAAGAGCGTACCTCCCTCACAGTTGTGGGGGAGGGTAAGTGACGTACAAGATCAACCTTAGCCTTATCTACCTCAATGCCCCTAGCAGATATTATGTGTCCTAACACTATCCCTTGTGTCACCATGAAGTGACACTTCTCCCAATTCAGCACAAGGTTAGTTTCTACACACCTCTCAAGTATCAATCCTAGATTCTCTAAACAAGTATCAAAATCTTTACCGAAGACACTAAAGTCGTCCATAAAGACTTCAATAATATTTTCAATGTATTCTGAGAAAATGGAAAGCATACATCTTTGGAAAGTACCTGGTGCGTTGCATAAGCCGAAGGGCATGCGCCTATAAGCAAAGGTCCCAAAGGGGCACGTGAAGGTCGTCTTCTCCTGATCCTCGTGGGCTATGCAGATCTGGTTGTACCCACTATATCCGTCCAAGAAGCAATAGTAGGAATGGCCCGCTAAGCGCTCCAACATCTGGTCAATAAAAGGCAAGGGCATATGATCCTTCCTCGTTGTGGCATTCAGCTTCCGGTAGTCGATACATACCCTATGACCAGTCACTAATCTCTGGGGCACTAGCTCATTATCCTCGTTCTGTACCACTGTCACCCCAGACTTCTTGGGCACCACTTGCACTGGAGAGACCCACTTACTATCAGAAATGGGGTAGATCACCCCACAATCTAGCAACTTGATCACCTCGTCTTGGACCACCTTCATCATGGGCGGATGTAGACGCCTTTGGGCTTCTCTTGTGGGCTTGGCGCCATCTTCTAACAGGATCCGGTGGACACACGTGGTTGGGCTGATCCCCTTGATATCTGCTAGAGTCCAACCAATGGCAGTCTTGTGCTTCTTCAACACGTCCACCAACTTCCTTTCTTGCTCTACCTCCAGCGTTGACGATATGATCACTGGGAGGGTCTCCTTTTCTCCTAGGTACGCGTACTTCAAATGCTCAGGGAGTACCTTCAATTCCAACTTGGGTGCCTGAACAATAGAGCGTAGCATTTTATTAGTAGAAACCGGAATTGACAAATAGGAAATTGACCAGTTTATAGGCTGAGCCTCCAGTGAGGCCACAGTCTTGATCACTCTAGGCTCCTCAACGTCCCACTCAACCTTGGGGATAGGTTCCCCATTTGCATCATATCCGACAACCTCCTCTAGGGTCAGAGCCAATTCATCCTCAACCATTACTTCAGAGAAAACCTGCGCGAGTGAATCAACTACATCAATAGCAAAGCAAGGTTTCAAGTCAGAAACAGGGTACCTCATGGCTTCAAGAATGTTGAAGCGTATAACATCACCATCAAACTCCATGGTGAGAGTCCCTTTGTACACGTCGATCTTCGTTCTTGCAGTCCTCATAAAGGGACGCCCTAAAAGTAATGGAGTGGTATTTAGGGGTGATTCCTCCATGTCCAATACGTAGAAATCCGCAGGGAATATCAGATGGTTTACCTGCACAAGAACATCCTCAACATACCCTTGAGGGTATTTGTTAGACCTATCAGCAAGTTGAATGACAACATTATCCCTTTTAAGAGGGCCTAGACCTAGGGACACATACAAATTATAAGGCATAACATTTATGGATGCCCCTAAGTCTAACATCACATTTTCAAACCTGGTGTCACCAATGATACAGGGAACAGAAAAACTCCCTGGGTCCTTCAACTTTGGGGGTAGTTTCCTCTGGATAACGGCTGATACCGTCTCGCTCATTTTCACCACCTCCTTCAATCTTGTCTGCCTCCTTGTGGTGCAAAGCTCCTTCAAGAACTTGGCGTATTTAGGCACTTGTTTGATGCACTCAATCAGGGGCATATTCACTTGAACCTTCTTGAAGATTTCCAAGATCTCTTGATCAGATTTATCTTTCTTCGTCTTGGCAAACCTGCTTGGGAAAGGTATAGAAACAACTGGGTTAGTCTTAATTAAACCACTAGAGTTAGGAATTGTACCTTTGGGTGCCTCAGCTTGGGGCACGTTAACTTCCACCCTTGATGTAGCTAGGTCCTTCTCAACATCCTCCTTAGACACCTCCACAACGTCTTCTTCTTCATTATGGGCCGCTTGGATCTTCTTGTGGGCTCTGGGAGGGTCAACTAGTACGCGTCCACTCCTAGTGATGATGGCTTGGGCGTGCTCATTCCTTGGGTTAGGCACTGTGTTGCTCGGTAGCTTCCCTGTTTCAGCAATTCGACCCATGAAATCCACCACTTGGCCCATTTGATTCTTGAGCTCTGCAATATCCTTTGAATGGGTCGCCTGTCCTACAACCAAAGCTTGAGTAGCCGTGTTAAGTTGTTGTTGCCCCGCAGCAAGGGACTTCAACAGTTCATCATAATTAGGGGCACTCAAAGTATTAGAAACAGGAGGTGGAGGGACAGAATTGGGAATACCAAAAGTTTGAGGTACCTGAGGCCTCAAAAACAAACCTGGTGGGCGCTGAGAATTCTGACCTGGGCCTTGAGGTGGTCTCAAGGTGTTATCATTGTTGGCCCAACGAAAGTTGGGGTGATCTCTGAGCCCAGGATTGTACGTATTGGAGTAAGGGTTGTACCTCGGGCCGCCTTGACCTCCATGATACCCTAGGGCGTTAACAGATTCCCATCCTTCTGGAGAGGCAAGCTGGGGACATTTATCAGTGGGGTGCCCTTGAGTCGAGCACATCCCACACACTTGAGCCATTGCTCCTCCTCCATTACCGTTTAAGACTTGAGACAGCAGAGTAGACATCTTGTTGACCTTGTCTTCAAGAGCAGAGTTAGTGGACACCTCATGTACCCTCCGTTGAGTGGAAAGCACCCCCTCATATTGCTGATAGTTTAGTGCACGATTAGTAAGTAGCTCCCTTGCATCAGCAGGTGTCTTATCCATAAAGGACCCTCCAGCAGCAGCATCTAACAGACCACGCTCATTAGCGGTGAGTCCTTCATAAAAATAGGTAAGGAGGGACCCCTCACTCATCCCATGGTTAAGGCATGATGCTACAAGGCTCTTAAACCTGTCCCAATAATTGCAGAAATTCTCCTCATGTCCTTGCGTGATTCCACTAATCTGCTTCCTCAAAACAGTGACCTTTGAGGCAGGAAAGTACTTCGTAAGGAACTCGCCCTTCATCCTATCCCAAGTGTTGATAGTCCCAGCAGGCAGCTCAAATAGCCAAGTCTTGGCCTTGTCCTCCAAAGTAAAGGGGAATGCCTTCATCTTCAAGATATTGATATCAGCTCCTTTAGGGCACATACTCCCACAGACAAACTCGAACTCCTTGAGATGCTTATTGGTGTCTTCACTACTCATCCCATGAAACTTGGGTAGGTGATGCAGAAACCCACTCTTTAACTCAAAATCATCATTAAGCCCCTCTCCTGGTTCTGGATAGGCAATGCATAAGGGCGCAGCACCCCCACCTGTAGGATTAGACAGTTGCCTAATAGTCTCAGCCATTGGTGCTTGTACTTGCTCAACACGGGCGTGCTCTTCCTCTTCTTCCTCTTCTGTATTCGCAACGTCCTCTTCAGTGACCTCCTCTTCCTCCTCTTCAAAGACTTGTTCTTCTCCTTCTTCAGAATGGTCAGGTTTGTTGATCTCCTCGGTTGATCTAGTTGAGGAGTTATAACCTGAATAGTTAGAGTGCTGAGAATCCCTCCTTTCTAGAAGAGGGCGGTCTGAAAAAGTGAGTTCTGCCCTTTGCTTAGCACGTTCCAATTTCTCAAAGAGCTCCTTAGTCTTATCAGAGACAGTGGACATTCATGGACCTTTAAGACCAAATCAAGTGTTAGTAACATATACAAGGTTCGAAATACAAACATTATGTCTTTCCTACTTTCTAAGTTACTTTTACATTTACATACTTAGGTATTGGAACAGAGGACCTCGTTTGTGCAATGGGACTATAGAACAGCTACCCTCGACAAGGTCATGTTTAATCCAATATACCTTAAGCATGTCACATAACATTTTTTATTTTTTTTTTATCTTTTTTTTTTTTTTTAAGTTTGTTATAAACTTAGTTAATATCTCAATTGATTCCAAGTTGTAAGTCGAGCCCAATAGAAACCACTACTATTGGTGAGATACGATATAGGGATAGTCGCCTAGACATAAGTCTCTTTCCGTGGTTTCAGAAGGCCAGATAGCCAGATTAAGAGGTAAGTGAGAGGGAGGACTCATTTTGGTGATACTACGGAGGCTACTCCCTCATTGAGGTTTACGCCCCTATTGGCTACTTCCACATTGTGGTTTACGCACAGTCTATAGTATCTCTGAGATCCAATTTGAACCCATCACCCAGGGTCTCAACCTAAGACACCATCTGTAATGCCCCTTACTCAGTTTGGAAATTAACTCATGTGTTAGACTGTTCTCCAAATGCTAATAAAGGCCGCCCACAACCTCAAGAGACCTTAGAAAGGTACTAATGAAGGGTTTAGGCCAATATTAACAAAAGGGCCCTTGTCTACTCATACGATTTTACACACTTACAACAATTAAGTATTTAACTAAATTCATGACAACATACAATTTACAACAATTAAGTATATTAATCTAAGTGAAACACATACAATTTACAACATGCTTTAAAAAAAACTCATTCTACAATTTACAATATGCTTAAAAACTTCTACAAATTGTACAACAATTATAAAAGACATGCTTAATTTCGTAACACTCATAAAACTTAAACTAAATCACAATTATAGCTTGGCCAAACATAAATCGCAATTTGTCACCATTCCACAAGTGTAGTACAAAAATTTAGCATGCATTCTATATACAACAAAATCGATGACACTTTATATGTTAGGGATTTTAACAATCCCCGGCAACGGCGCCAAAAATTGATGCGGCTAAAATAGCCTCACAATTTAACCCTGCAAAATGTAGTTGTCAGTATAGGATAAGCAGGGATCGTTCAGTCCGGGGATTGTAGGGTACACCTACACAAAAAGGTCAATTGACAAATAAAAGAATAAAATGGGGGTTTTGGAATTTGGTTCCTAATCTACTTAAAATAAAAACAAAACAAATAAAACTATATACATTGATCGACTTCCCTAACCTAGACCAATACCACTCAGAAATTACTAAGTGTAAAAACAGAAAATTCATTTCAACATGCTACAAGAATGTGCCCATCTTAAACGCTTAGATAAGAGCTCAAATGAAAAGCCTCAGCGGATCAATCCATTTATCCGATTCGTTCTAATGTAGGCTTGGATCGGAAAAGTCCTTACCAAGCCTAATACTACTAATTTTCGAAAACACTCAGCGTAATTCTCTTAACTAGTAGTATTATCTAACCCTCGAATCAACTCACACGTGCAAATTAACCATTACTCATAGAATTTAACACGTAATTTCCAGAATCGTTTAATCATTAAAGCATGATTTTTACCACTTTTTAGAACTAATTGCTACTTGTTTAACTCAGCGCCTTAACAAATAACAATTACCCTTGGCAAATTAAGCAAACACACAAGAATACTCAGCGTGATTCTAGCATGAAAACTTATGAACCTAACTCTGAAAATTACCTAAACACATAAAAGGGCACAAGATTGTAACATGCATCATAAAAGAATTCTCGAAATTAACTCAATAATAAATTGAAAATCTCAAAAATATTAATAAAAATATTCTGAAAATTTCATGTCTCCAATTACACAACTCGCAAATCCAAACACACAAAACCGAAATAAAAATTGTAAGTAGAGTCATAGTTACACTTTGAAGCTTTCCTCAGCGGCTTGGCAACAAGGTGATGAACTCGTCTCTGCTATGGTGGTGGAGCGTCCTTGACTCAGCGCCTAAGAACTTCGTAGAATGATGGATGGATGGTGGTCACGGTCTTGTAGGTGATGGAAGTTTAAGGAGTGAATTGGGCAGAGTCTTGGAATAGTTTTTGGCCAGGAAGTGATAGACAAGGAACTGATCTTGGTCAGGAAGTGATGGAAATTCTGTTCTGGAAGTTGCCTATTTATAGGGGAGCATTGGTTGGCTTTTGTCGATCATACCCTTCATCATTGGACGGATGGGATTGCATCATAATTCCTTTAATTTTCCAACTGAAAACGTCTCCTTTATGGCCTTAACTCCTCTCATAATGGGGTCTTTTAACAGCTGAAACGTCTTTCTCCTTTATTCCCGAACTGAAAACGTCTTTTCTCCTTTATTTATTTTCCAGCTGAAACGTCTTTCTCCTTTATTTCCCTTCTTCATTGCTTGGTCAAATGTCTTAAATGCTTTATTTTATGACTCCATCGTTGTTATTTCCAAGAGTTCCACCAGCCAAGGTTTCCTACAACAAGCAGGAGAATATCAGAATTTTCTAGAGAAAATAAAGGGAATTAATGTAAAGACCGCAAAAAACGTCGACGGTAAGGAATCCTGATCCCGTTAGGATTTTTTTCATAAATTTTCCATTTTGCGCCTATTTTACGCCAAACACTGTACAAGACTCTTAAACTGACTCGATGACTCAAAACACGAAACTTAAGGGAGAAACAAGTCTAAAATGGGGCATATACTCAATAATATCGTCGCACTTTATGCTCCTATCAGGTCGCGGGTCCTCGATCGAGTCGAAGAAGCTTGAAGCTTCTGGTAAAATCTGGTGTGCTCGGTCCTATTCCAGCCACTATATTCTTGATCTCAATGGTTGATATCAAGCTATGGAGATAATACACGGACCAGATTGGGCCAGAAATTTTTTTATTTTCTGAAATAATTTCTTTAATCTAAAACTGCTAAAATTCATAAAAATTAGTTCGGGTATCCGAAAAATTCCCCGAAAATTCCCACAAACTCGTTTTGTCGCGTCCTTTATTATCAAACTCTTAAATCAAGATCAGAAAGAATGCAATAGCAGAACTAGACGAGTATGTGTGCAGTAGCAGGATTAGATGATGAAGAGTGCAGTAGCATGAGTATGAGTGCAGTAGCAGGATTGGACGAGTGCAGTAGCAGGATTAGGCGATGACGAGTGCAGTAGCATAACACGAGTAGCAGAACTGGACGAGTATGAGTGCAGTAGCAGGATTGGACGAGTGCAGTAGCAGAATTAGGCGATGACGAGTTCAGTAGCAGAAAAAGAGTAGCAGAACTGGACGAGTATGAGTGCAGTAGTAGTAGATGATGAGATGAGAGTAGTAGGAGAGTGAGGTTTTGTGAAGTAACATAAATGGATTATTCTCAAGGAAAAAAAAATAGTAACATAAACGGTTAATTTTCAGAAAAAAAAATAACATAAAAGAATTATTCTAAAAAAAAAAAGTAACATAAAGAATTATTCTCAGAAAAAAAAAAAAGTAACATAAGGGGATTAGAAGTCAAAAAAAGTAATTAAGGATTAAAAAGTAAATTAACTCATGACATGTGGCAAGTGGAGAGCATATTGTCCTTATTTGTAAGATTTGATCCTTATAAAGGGATTAGAAGTCAAAAGAAGTAGTTAAGGGTAAAAAAGTAAATTAACTCATGACATGTGGCAAGTGGAGAACACATTGTCCTTATTTGTAAGATTTAGTCCTTATATGTTTAATTCAATCTTTAGAGGATGTATTTGTTAAGTCATCTTTTGTCAATAACTTATATGTAATTTGTTATAAATTAGTATTGTTTGTTTCAATTTTGTGTTATTTAGTCTAGTTTATAGTTTTAAAGAGCAATTATGGTAAAGTTGGCGGTTAATGATATCAAAGTATTGAAGTTAATTTTTTTATTTTTATAAAAATGGGGTGTCAATCCATTAAAAAGTAGTGAGAAGCAAACATTACACAATAACATGTCCTACAAAGGGCCCGTCAGAAATGAGCTACTGCTAAGAGCCATATAAACTAGAACCATACGTAAACATACATTTGATAGTAACCAAGAGACCATGACACTATCAAAAAGGGAACCGGACCGGCCTAAATTTTCCAACCCAATTTTTTTAATACTTCTGGGACCACCCTACACAGAAGGGGCTTCCCTAGAAGTACCTACAGTCCGTGTTAGAGGCCAAAAGCCTAAAAAGACGAAATAATGTTATGCCCACAAGAAAGTAGCTCAAGCAAATGACACCTAAAACAGGATATGAAATAACTTGAAAAGGAAAAAAAATGAAAATTGCCCAGCCCAAAAAAACCAATAGATTGGCCCCAACGTCAAAGCCCAATACCTGGAGCCCAACTCCAGGATCCCAAGCCAATACTTCGATGATGATGCAGACTCTAGAAACCTACACCAAGGCCTCCGTAACAACCACCGCAGTCGACCCAACCTAACTCCCGCCTGCCAACGAAGCACCATCATCGCCCATGCTGAACACTACACATCCCAGCGCCAAAACAAGACCCAGAAGGACAGGAGTCCCCCAGAACGCCGAACCTGAGCGTTCCTTGAAACAATCCTGCCCTGATCGGAACACACAACCTCTCCACCTCCCCTTAAGATCCATCACCAAGCACTGCGCGCCACAACTTCTTCCCAAAAATAAATCCAAACAAATATGAACTAGGTCAAGCATTTGACCAAACGATGTCCAATCTAGAAGCCTCATCAAACGAGCACCACTAGAAAAACTCCCATACTGCGATGAGACTAGGGGTCTGCCACAGAGCAGGAGCCACCGGACGAGAAACAGAGAATGAACGAGAAAAATCCCTAGGTGCAGCGAGAATAGAGGTCTATATGCCAAAAATAACTTGAAATATTGAAGTTCACAAAAGGGATTAAGTGTTTTTTAAGCAAACTAACCAATTTATTAGACCATTAAGAGCTCTAGTAGTCTTTTCTTTCTAGAGTTTTCGCAATAAAATGTCGTGTATTGAAAAGACGGCAGCACATCTTGCTTCTGAGCTCACCTTGAATGAATTCAAAATTGTGGACCTTAAGACTCCGGATGAGTCTCTAACTGCTAATTGCTAATTGCTATGCTTCTTTTGGTTTGTAGCTCTCTTTCTCTACTAATGATCAAACCTGAGGTTTTCCATTGAACGCTTGGTAAGATTTAGGGTTCACGTGGTGGGGCTCTAATCCATGAAGCTGGTTTGCACTTTATAGTGCAATTCAATATGTGGCAATCCATGATGGAGTTCTCAGATTTGGCTAAAAAATGACATCTTGACGTTGGCGCTAACCTGAATTTGAGAAACTATCACTTTTACTTGGTTGGTGCCTTTTACCCTCCTCATGCCCTAAATTCAACTATGTTACACAACGTGGTTTATTGACTTTGGTGCCCTTTACCCTCCATTGAATGATGACTTTCTTTTTCAAGGTTGTGGTAAGAAAAAAGTTATTTTGACAGCTCACATTTTCATTCCAAATTGTTCTTTCATTTCGAAACGGAGTCTGAACTTTCTCGAACCATACAGAATGATACCTAGACTTTCAAAGTGATCAAATAGGTACCTGGACTTCCAAAACCACATCACTAAGGTGCTTCCATCTATATTTTGTTATTCATCTGTTAAGTGCAGGGGAAAATCAGTTATTTCACTCAAATTGACCTCTAAAATCAGAATTACAATTATTTTTTATCGTTATGCTTTGTTTTTTCAGAATACTTTGTTGTATAATCACTTTTTTTTTTTTTATTAAATTCAGTTTAGTTCCTTGAACTTTAGGGCTAAAATCAGTTTGGTCCCTGACTTTTTTTTTAATCACGATGGTCCATATACTCTCAAATGACATCACTCGAGTCCAAAATTTGAATACGGGTCCAAAATTTGGAGCCGACATGGGGCCCACTTTTCAGCCTTTCAACCCACAGACATTTTCACAATAAAATGATTAAAAAAAAAAAACTCGGAGGATGTCTTCGTGCGCCGCCAAACCCCTCCAATTCCCTTTCCTTATTATTCTTCTTCTTCTTCCGAACCCATCAAAACCCAAACTCAAACCGACTGCTATCAAATTCAAACCCAAAACCCTAGCTCGCACATCAGAGCCGAAGAGCATTCACTTTCACTATCCCCCTCAATCCTTACCTCTAAAAAATGGTCGCCGCCGCCGTCATTCGTCCCTTGGTCTCAATCCAATTCGTCGAAGGAGACATAGCCTTCGATCAAGCCCAAACCGTGGCCTTACCCGAGTCATAAAGGCCTCGATCTGATCCAACATCATGAAGGCCTCAATCTAACCCGACATCGTCACCTCGCCGGTCATCGGAATCAACGGCGGAAGTTAGGAGGGATTTCGAGTTCATTCTTTGTTGTAGCTTAGCCTAGAAGTGCCTAGAGATGGATTTCAGACTAGGCAGCGACTACAATTTCAGTGAAGGCGTCGGCGGTGTGGTGAGGAGATGACTAAAAATCGGTGAAGTTCGTGAAACAGTGGTGTCGGAGCCTTGGGTTGTCGTGTGTGAAGGCAGACGACAGTGCACGGCAGTATGAGAAGCTTGGGCTTTGATCGGATTTGGGTCCTGGTTCGAGTGGTTGTGGCAATATGAGATGGTGGCCGGATTTTGCATTTCTGGCAATGGCAGAAAGATGTGGAAGGGAGAGAGTAAAAAGCAGGTGTGGCCAAGAAAGAGAGACGGAGAGATATGTTAGGCGGCTAGCGTTATTTTCCTTAAGGTTATTTTGGGAGTTTACTCTTTTTGGAGGTCAAAAGCTGAAGAATGGGCCCCTATGTCAGCTTCAACTCAGCAAGTGACATCATTTTTGGACCCATATTCAAATTTTGGACTCAAGTGATGTCATTTGAGAGTACAACGACCATCGTGATTAAAAAAAAAGGTCAGGGACCAAACTGATTTTAGCCCTAAAGTTCAAGAGACTAAACTGAATTTAATACTTTTTTTTTTGTTTCTTAATTTTAATTTGTAAAAAATAATTGCAATTCTGGGCTAATTTTTGAAAAACATTAAAAATTATTCAAGAAAATATGATGTTGGAATGTTGGATATTGTTATTATTTATCGGGAGACAATAATTAGAGGCGAAATTTGATGAAAAATTTTACATGAATAGTGTTGGGGAGAAGAGTTTGGAGGGAAAGTAAGAAAGAAAAGAAGGAAATGTGTTTGTCCATGTCAGTGAGGTTATGACAGTCATTTTGATAGCCAATTTGAGTGAAATATCTTATTTACTCCTGCACTTAACAGAGGAATAATGGAATATAAACAGAACACCTTAATGATGTGGTTTTGGAAGTCTAGGTACCTATTTGATTACTTTGAAAGTCCATGTACCATTCTATCCAGTCTAAGAAAGTTTAGACCCCACCTATGATAAAAACACTTTCGAAATTATTGAGCTATCATTACTTATGCTCCTATATTGCCATCCTCTGCTTAATCATTTCACCCAAGTCCACCATTTCCTTTAGCCTTAACTATGCCTCTAGGTTTTTCAGCACCTCATATTCCTACTACTACTCTTGTTTCAAGTGGCTCATCTACATCTCTGTTAGCTCATGGCTAGCTCTTCTAGCACTTTGCTAGTTTCATCTATAAGGCGCTTGAACCACTACCTTTACATGCACCAAAAGGAGTTGCGTCGGCTCTTATTAGCCTTATGGTCTTTTTACTAGGGCATGGACTAGGTCCTGGTCTCGCCTTGCATGACTAGCTACTAATGTTGTTCCACCGCCACCAGCTTCTGTTGGTTCAGTATTAGGTTAGCGATGTACATGTGAAATCACTGAATCCCTTACATTTTCTTATGTTAAGCACAAAATCTCATCATAAGATAGTCCCTACTAGCTCTCTATTCCTTTACTAAGATTAGAATTAAGGGTAGTTATCGGGTGGGTAGGAAGAACTAAAACCATGTTACAAGTAAGATGACTTCTACTAATCCTCATAGTAAATAGAAGGATTAATTTCAGTTTATCCCTCTAAGGTTTGGGAGTGTCATCATTTCACTCCCTCTACTTTTAATTTTGATTTTTTACCCCCCAAACTTTCCAATTTCAATCAGCCGTGTCCAATTTCTCCTATTCCGTCCAAATTGGACGTTAACTCTGACATTTAAGGGCTAAACTGGTCATTTCAAGATAAAAAAAAATAAAAAAATTCCTTTTTTTTTTTTTTTTAATTTTTTTTAATTTTTTTAATTTTGTCTTCAACCTATACACCACAAGTTATAATAGGTTTATAAAAACAAAAAAATACTCTAGGTGGTTGAAAGCCGCTCGTTGGTCTACGATATTTGTGATATATCTCCGATAAAGTGAAGAATTTTAGGATATATCCCCAATAAAGTGAAGAAATATCTATAAAAATAATTTTATACTTTATCTGTAAATAAATATCTGTAAAAAAATGATTTTACACACTCCCTGGTCTACGATATTTGTGATATATCTCCAATAAAGTGAAAAAATATCTGTAAAAATTGATTTTACACTTTATCTGTAAATATCTGTAAAAATTGATTTTACACTTTATCTGTAAATATCTGTATATCCCCAATAAAGTGAAGAAATATCTGTGTAAAATCATTTTTTACAGATATTTATTTACAGATAAAGTGTAAAATTATGTTTTACAGATATTTCTTCACTTTATTGGGGATATATCCTAAAATTCTTCACTTTATCAGAGATATATCACAAATATCGTAGACCAGCGAGTGTGTAAAATCATTTTTTACAGATATTTATTTACAGATAAAGTGTAAAATTATTTTTTACAGATATTTCTTCACTTTATTGGGGATATATCCTAAAATTCTTCATTTTATCGGAGATATATCACAAATATCGTAGACCAACGAGCGGCTTTCAACCACCTAGAGTATTTTTTTGTTTTTATAAACCTATTATAACTTGTGGTGTATAGGTTGAAGACAAAAAAAAAAAAAAAAAAAAAAAAAGGAATTTTTTAATTTTAAATTTTTTTTTTATTTTGTTTATCTTGAAATGACCATTTTAGCCCTCAAAGGTCAGAGTTAACGTCCAATTTGGACGGAATAGGAGAAATTGGACACGGCTGATTGAAATTGGAACGTTTGGGGGGTAAAAAATCAAAATTGAAAGTAGAGGGGGTGAAATGATGACACACCCAAACCTCAGGGGGGTAAACTGAAATTAATCCTAAATAGAAAAAGAAATTTTTTTGCTTATCATGTTGACCTAGGTTCCTATTTCGGTCCAAGCGAGTTCAGAAGTTCCTGTCTTGAATTCTTCTTCTAAAAAGTCTTGTTCTGGAAACAATCTCTCAATAATATTGTTAAGGAGTTAACAATGGCGCTAGTGATCCCTTACTTATTTATGATTCAGTCAAGAACATGCCTCAATTGCAAGTTTATCTCTTCCATCTGTATTGTAGTTTATTTTTGTGGATGGTTAGTTTTTATTTTTTCTTTGTTTAAGTAAAATAGATTCCAGAAAGAATTGTAGAGAGAGATGTGTATTATTATTGAGAATAGGAGCCCTATATATAAGGATTACAAAGTACTAGTTCTAATGTTACAAGGAATACCAATCCGTGTAGGATTGGGAAATCTAGAACTTTCTCTCCTATTGCTACTCCTAGTTTGATAAGGCACACTAAATCGATATTCCTTCAACACTCCCCCTTGTGCCGCTTCAAACTTGGTGGTGACGCTTCATCCGTTGCCTCGTTAAAAACCTTGCCAGGTGACAAAAACCCTGTGGGATAAAAATAACCCTGGTCGAAGGACAAAAAGAGCACAACACGTCCTTCACTCTTCGAGATCGAACATGTAGACATCATAACTCCCCCTGATGTCGATATCTCCCCCTGATTGCTACAATCGTGGGAGTTCGGATAACTTTCTCAATCCGATGCTCTTCACATGTTTCTCGAATGTGGATTTAGGTAACGACTTAGTGAATAAGTCCGCTACATTATCCTCTAATCGGATTTGATTCACTTCAATCTTTAGAAGTGATTGTTGTTGCTGATTATAAAAGAACTTAGGCGATATATGCTTGGTGTTGTCGCCTTTGATGAAACCTAACTTCATTTGTTCAATACAAGCTGCATTATCCTCATAAATGCATGTAGGTTCATCTGTGGTAGACTTCAAACCACAACTTCCTTGAATATGTCGAATCACAGACCTTAGCCATATACATTCACGAACGGCTTCATGTAGAGCAATAATCTCTGCATGATTCGAGGAAGTCGCAACAAGGGTCTGTTTCGTAGACCTCCAAGATATCGCAATGCTTCCCATGGTAAAGACATAACCAGTTTGGGAGCGACCTTTGTGAGGGTCAGAGAGGTACCCTGCATCAGCAAATCCCATCAAAACATCATTGTCGTTTTGATGGAGGGGAATAGGGTGAGGCCGGCCACCATGGGCGGTGGCGGCGCTGGCGGTGACAACATGGTCGATGGTCATGTTATGGACGGCGGCTCCATTCCTAATGGGGTCCGATCCCATTCTTCCGTCATTCCTTTTCTCTCTGTAGGGATAAAATAGGCCCATATCAATCGTACCTCCTGGGTATCGAAAGATTGTCTTTTCACCAATCCAATGGCGGCGTTTTGGCGCAGAGCTATGTCGAGCTAACAAGTTCACTGCGAATGAGATATCCGGTCTTGTGCATTGAGCTAAGTACAATAATGCGCCTATTGCACTCAAATAGGGCACTTCAGCCTCTAAGGGTTCTTCGTCCTCATCCGTTGGACGAAACGGATCTTTTCCGGGCTCAAGACTACGGCCGATCATGGGAGTACTCGCAGGCTTTGCTTTATCTTCATTAAAGCGCCTTAGAATTTTCTGAGTATATGCAGACTGATGGATCAAAATCCCATCACTACGGTGCTCGAGTTCTAAACCGAGACAAAACCGTGTTTTCCCAAGATCTTTCATCTCAAATTCGGATTTCAAGTAATTAGCAGTTTCCTTTAACTCATCTAGAGTTCCAATTAGGTTCATGTCATCGACATAAACTGCTACGATTGCAAATCCGGAACTTGTTCTCTTAATGAACACGCATGGGCATATTTCGTTGTTAATATATCCCTTCCCAATCAAGTAGTCACTTAGACGGTTATACCACATCCGTCCGGATTGTTTTAATCCATATAGTGAGCGTTTTAATCTTATTGAAAACGCGCTCCGTGGTTTAGAGCCACTTGATTTGGGTAATTGAAGTCCATCTGGAACCTTCATATATATCTCTGAATCTAGATCCCATAGAGATATGCTGTAACCACATCCATAAGTTGCATGTCAAGTTTTTCGGAAACTACCAAACTGACAAGGTAGCGGAACGTTATAACGTCCATTACGGGAGAATATGTCTCCTCGTAGTCGATTCCAGGGTGTTGTGAGAAACCTTGCGCCACAAGGCGGGCTTTATATCTTACCACCTCATTTTTCTCATTACGCTTTCTAACAAAGACCCATTTATGGCCAACAGGCTTTACACTTGGGGGTGTCTGCGTTACAGGCCCAAATACCTGTCTCTTTGTTAGTGAATCCAATTCAACCTGGATCGCATCTTTCCATTTAGGCCAATCTGCTCTTCGTTGACATTCTTCAACAGAGCGAGGTTCGATATCATCATATTCTATAATTCCTTTTGCAATATGATATGCAAATGCATCATTAATTGCCATAGAATTTCTATCCATCATCTCATGTACACTAGTGTAATTTATGGAGATCTCTCTATTCTCTGGAGTTGGTTCTGACATTGGAGCGTCCCCCAATGATGTCTCTTGGACATAACCATAATCCGGAATATTCTCATGAGATGGATTATTCACATCGATGATTAATGGATTATTTTGTGTCAAACTCGCTTTCTTTCTTGGGCGAGAATCCATCGAACCTATGGGCCTCCCGCGCTTTCTGGCAGGAGCAGTGGGCCTAGCCATAACGTCACCATCATTGAGAGATGGGACGTTGGCGCCATGCTCATGCATTCTTGAGTTGGCGTCATGTCCTCTACTTTTAGGGACTTCAATCCTTGCAGGCACGTTTGCAGCAGGTATGTGTGATCTCGTCACTTTAGCGATATCAGAAAACGCATCAGGCATCGATTCTGCTACGTTCTGAAGATCGAGAATTCTCCGCACTTCAATTTCGGACTGTGCGGTTCGGGGATCAAGATGAGACAGAGTGGGGACAGACCACGACAATTCCTGTCGTTCCTGTTGAACATTGATGTTCTTATCTCCCCCTAACGACGGGAAGACTGTCTCATCAAAGTGACAGTCCGCAAATCTGGCGGTAAAGAGATCGCCTGTCAAGGGTTCTATGTAGCGGATAATCGTTGGAGAATCATATCCAACATAAATGCCTAATCGTCTTTGAGGACCCATTTTGGTGCGCTGTGGTGGCGCAATTGGCACATAAACTGCACACCCAAATATGCGTAAGTGTGAGACATTAGGCTCATACCCAGTCACCATCTGGGACGCAGAAAAGGGTTGAGTGGCAGTGGACCTCAGACGAATAAGTACAGCTGCATGCAATATTGCATAGCCCCAAGCAGAAAATAGGGAGATTGGTGCGCATTACCAATGCCCTAGCAACCATTTGTAGTCGTTTAATGGCGGCTTCTGCGAGACCATTTTGGGCGTGAACATGAGGAGCTGGATGTTCAACTTCTATCCCAATGGACATGCAATAATCATCAAAAGTCTTTGATGTAAACTCTCCAGCATTGTCTAAACTTATAGACTTAATAGGATGATCAGGGTGGTGAGCCCTTAACTTAATGATTTGTGCTAGGAGTTTAGCGAATGCAGCGTTCCTTGTGGATAATAGCACGACATGTGACCAGCGTGTCGATGCATCAACCAATACCATAAAAAAAATCGAAATGGTCCGCATGATGGTTGAATAGGTCCACAAATATCACCTTGGATGCTTGGCAAGAATGGTATATTTTCTTTGGTGTCCTTTGCATAGGATGGTCTCGATCCTAACTTTGCTAAAGAGCAGGCTTTGCAGAACAAATAATGGGCTTTAGAAATAACCAATGAGGATTTTGGTTGAGCCATGAAGTCACAATTGACTTTAGAAGTAGAAATTGGAGTCAAGGGAGCAGAGGTGGCGTCAAAACCACCCTTGAGCCGCAGGGGGATGGCGGCGCCGGCTAGTGGTGGCCGGACTTAAAGGGGGAAGGCGCCGTGAGGCGCAGGTGCTCCTTCTTGATCCAAATTTCGAGTTTTACTTCCTTTCGTTCTGAAAAAGGGATGTCCGTGTGAAGTCTTTAATATACGGATCATCATGTCACGACCTGGGTGTCCCAAACGGTCGTGCCAAAGCCTATATGTGTCAGAATCCCATAAATCATCTCTCATGATATGGTTGGATTCAATGATTCGAATAGTGGTTGCATACAACCCACTAGAGCGACACATAAGTTTCTCGAAGACTCGTTTATGTCCGTAGTCATTAGAGGTGATGCAAAGGAACTCTTGTCCATTCTCACAATGTGTTTCCACATGAAAATCATTGGCACTTACATCTTGTAAGTAATAAAGTTCGAAAAATATGTCCATGACAGGAGATAAAATCAATCGATACTTTATTAATAATAGCCAATGATTACATCAAAGTTTCTTGACCAAAATCTAATCCAACATAAAAATCAAACCGTAGACAAATCGTAGTCACTCAATCCGTTCGGTAATTTCAATTTGGTTGTGACCAGATAAGGTAAGGCGAGATTTTGGTGGAGCGTTGCTCACTTTTAAAACCGTTCTCTCAGATCAAACCTTGCCTAGACATCACAATTACTCTTGAGTACGCCTAGAGGGAAAGAGTTAATACAATAAGTCATTTTATTGATTTAAGGCATAATAGCCATGACATAATTCTTGGAAAAATCAAAGACTATAAATAAAAATCTGCGCATTTTGTCTTCATCGCCAGATTTAAAGTCTTCGTGAACTCGAAGTCTTGATCACCATGATACGACTACCTCCGTAGGTACATTGCAAATTCAGGTCCATTGATCAGATGTTCCATATCAGAAATAGACACCATAAAGAGGATTCTCCCTTGAGTGAGGCGCATTGGCGCAATATGCATAGTCCCTAGGACTGGTGGCGTTGGAAAGTGGTGCCCATGGCCAACGTTGGCTCCATGGTTTCCAACCCTATTTCCCTTAAAATCACGCCTCCTACGGTCGTGTGATTGTCGCCTTGAGCGATTACCTTCTTGAGCATTTCGATCGTATGGATCATGACATCGATGGCGACTTTCTCTAGCCATAGGACGATGCTCTTGATGGCTCTCTTGAAGCCTATCAAATTCTCTTTTCACAAGTTCATTGCCATGTCATTCAGCAGTGGCCATAGCTTCAATAAGCTGTTGGAAACTTGTGATCCGTCTTGCATTTACATGAGTCCGGAATAAGTCAGAGGACCTCATAGCACAGGCGGGGAAGGTATTGAGGGTTTTCTCAATCAACTGGTCTTCTGTGATCATCTTTCCACATAGACGCATCATTACTCTGATGCGGAGGGCTTCCGAATAAAATAGCATGACCGTGTCAAATTCAGAGAAGCGAAGATCTTTCCATTCTGCTTCTGTATTCGGAAGTATGGAGTCACGAACATTGCCATATCGTTCGCGAAGCGCATGCCAAAGCTTTATGGCGCTATCCTCATTTATGAACTCAAACTGTAGGTCACTATCCATGTGACGTTTCATGAAGGCAAGTGCCTTGGAATTATCTTTCTCAGTTTGAGGGTCTGGAGCTGTTTCTATAGGACAAAGCTCTTGGATAGTATGCAATAAATCACGGGCAATAAGGTGGATCAATGACCCAAATTAAGTACCTTTTGCCTGCATAATCCAATGGAACAAAATCGAGTTTGTTCATGTTTGACATCCTGAAAGATGAAACAGGAACAAGTTAGTTTCGGAGTCAATGCTTCCACGAAAACTAATATAAATAAGATTTCTGAGCTATGCTACCAAGAAATCGATTTCCAAGAATAATTGGATTAGACCGAAACAATGATGTTTGAATGGTCAAAATAGATGCTCACGAACGCTCTTAGTCCGTAGCATACGAACGCTCTTAGTTCGTTCAATCGATGCTTACGGACGCTCTTAGTCCGAAGTCTTACGAACGCTCTTAGTTCGTTAATTGCGTGAATCCCCACGATTCCGCTTTTCAAGAATCGAACCCACGTTATAAGAAAGGTGGGATGAAGAAGAAGGGAGGTTTTTAAGTCCCCGAGAAAAAGAAGAAATATTTAAATTTCAAATTTTAGGAACTTCAAAACTTACTCTTGAATACTTACTTGTATTTGGATCACGCGCGTGTCGATGCAGGCGTGATGGAGCGAAGCAATCCAAGTAGATGCGTGCAGCGAATGCGGGGCAGCAGGGGCTGCAGTGGTAGTAGTGGTGCAGGAGCAGCGAAGGCAAACTGCAGGGGCAGCAGATGTGTGGCAGGGCTGCAGTGGCAGCAGCAGAGCTGGTCGCAGGGGCGCGCTAGCAGGTATGCGCACGGGCTGGCAGGTATGCTGGCCGAAAGGGCTGCAGGAGCAGGCGGGCTAGCAAGGGGCTAGATGCAGAGATGCTTCGGTGGCAGCAGGCTGGAACGCAGGGCTGCAGGGAGGGGGCAGCAAGCAGCGATGCAGGGGCGTGTGGCTGCGGGATCAGCTCGCAGGGCAGCAGGGGCTGCTGTGCAAGGTTGCAGGCGGGGCAGCAGTAGGCGCAGGGGCGCACGCGGGGCAGGCTACAGCGATGCTAGCACGGGCTAGGGGCTGCGGCAGTTTTGGCGATATGAAATTCTTTTCGGGTTTTGGCTTTTTGGCTTTTGTGGTTTAGGGCTCGTGCTGATAACGTGTTTAAGTAAAATAGATTCGAGAAAGAATTGTAGAGAGAGATGTGTATTATTATTGAGAATAGGAGCCCTATATATAGGGATTACAAAGTACTAGTTCTAATGTTACAAGGAATACCAATCCGTGTAGGAATGGGAAATCTAGAACTTTCTCTCCTATTGCTACTCCTAGTTTGATAAGGCACACTAAATCGATATTCCTTCAACACTCTTTATCTTTGATCTTGTTGTATAGTTGATTTGGATTCTGCTTTCGCAATGCACTTGTATCTTTTTAGCCAGTAGCGGGCATACTCTGTTTTACAAAGATTCCGTACCTCTCCGCCCTTCGACTACTATTAATAGAATTATTGTTATTTCTAGTAAATTAATTAAAAGATAAAATATTTTTGAAAATAGTAAAAATCCGTATGTAGCGATTTAACCGACGGTACATGCATAGGAATGTTCCTTTGGGATGTGACGATAATGAGAGAGTATCTATCCTATTATTATAAGGGTGTCGTCCTAACGAGACGGTCACACCGGCACGTGGTAGCTGATTCCATGGAGTTAGTACTGGCGACTTTCCAGTAATACCGTTGAGCTCCAACCTCCTTCCAGCTGGAGATAGCTGTCCAATCTCCCCCGTCCCTCCCCCCATGTGAGACACCACTTTGCCCAAAGCTCTTACATACTTGCACCCATGGGGGAATATCATACATATTGCAGCTTGCCTTAGTATTTGTTAGGATTTTTCTTTTTCTTTCACTATTCCCAGTTTAGAACCAAAAAAAAACAAGAAGAAGAAAAAAACCAAGTCAACAATCATTGTTGGCTTATTGAGTATAACCTTTTGAGTTTCTGGGTGCATTATATAAGACGCTCTCTTTTCTTTCTTTGGGGGTGCTCTTCCACTTTGGTCTTCCCCAAGTCTCCTTCATTCTCTCTTTCGTTTTAGCATTCCGAGTTTGATCGTGGTTTTTGTCTCTGCTGGCTAGTTGGGTTGACATTTGGTATATCATTATCATGGCACAGTTACCCCCAAAGGTTCCAAACATGACCCCAAGTTGGCCGGACTTCAGCCACCAAAAGATGTCGTGTTTTGCACCCACCGGCGGCAATGCCGCCTCCCAGAACCCTTGTTGGGTCGACGAGTTCCTCGACTTCTCGTCGGCCAGGCGGGGATCTCACCGGAGATCCGTCAGCGACTCCATCACATTTCTCGAGGCGCCAATGCAGGACGAATGCCGAGCCTCCGGAGCAGCCCCGGAGCCCAACAACAACAACAACAACAACAGTCACCATGTTCATGAGTTCGATAGGTTTGACGATGAGCAGTTCATGTCCATGTTTACCACCGATGAAATCAACGCCGCCGCCGCTGCCGCTGCCGGCCCCACCGGGTCGTGCTCGAACCCTTCGACGCCGTCGGATCACAACAGCATTAACGACGACGATGAACACCAGCAGCAGCAGCAGCTTGATGATGGTGACAAGAAGAAGCGAGAGCTGAAGCATGAATCTGAAGAGGCGGAGAGCGAATGCAAATTGGAGGCACAACAAACCCAGAATGGGGATCGCAATGCATCAAAAAACGCAACCGGCGACAGAAAAATTGACCCAAAAAGGGTGAAGAGGTCAGTTCATAATTCATGCAACTCAACATGTTTTTTACATTGACCCAGGAGACTTTGAAAAATTAGGACATCTACCAACATTTTATTGAAGAGAATGACATGTCTTAAGATTTATTTATTTTTTAAATCTTAACATGACACATTAATTGTGCTTAGTTACTGTAGTTTTTTTTATAATTTTTTTTTTTACCGCGAATTGTTAACCGGAATTGCAGCAAGAAATTGATTAAATGGGATTAGTTTGGTTGATTCTGAATCACATATGTATTGTGTTTGCATTAGAATCTTGGCAAACAGACAATCTGCACAAAGATCACGGGTGAGGAAGCTGCAATACATTTCAGAGCTGGAACGCAGTGTTACCTCTCTACAGGTATGTTAATTATGTGAATTAATTTGGTCTTCGATCTGTAATTTACTTTGAAGTTCATCACTACTAACTCATTGATTTCAAAATGAAGGCCGAAGTTTCAGTGCTGTCACCGCGAGTTGCGTTTCTAGATCACCAACGGTTGCTTCTAAATGTAGACAACAGTGCTCTCAAACAAAGAATTGCAGCATTGGCTCAGGATAAGATTTTCAAAGATGGTAATTATTCTTTCCTTTTCTTTTGCCAATATGTGAAGCTTGCATTTTCTTTACTGCTTTTTGATTGAATGATTTAAGTACTATAGTTGAAAACACATAATTGCCAATCAATTCAGTTCAGCCCCTACCAAATTCTTCAACATCTTAGCAAAATATTAAAAAGAGCTTGCTGCAACCCATAAAAGGGTGTATGTGTGTATTACTCAACACCATGAAAATAGAAAGATCTACTTTGGAGTAGGTGTAGAGACTTATTTCATTCACCAACAATCAATGCAGAGAACAAAGCATCCTCAGAAGGCCATCATATGCATGCTAAGAGTAGGAAGAAAATTAAGTAGAATATGCATATGTTCATGCAGTTCCTCCACTCTAGTTATTGCAATCTAGATACTTCTTCTCTATTGAATGGCCATTGTAATGATCTAGAGAATCAATAGCAACAAAGTGAAAATATGAGTAATGCGAGAGGAACTATACCCATCTGTAATTGACATGACCACTCATTAATCTATACGAGTTTTTAAGGATACATGTAGAGTAATGTTATTCTCACTTTCAGTTTTGTCATCTTTTGAGTCTGAGTGAACAAAAAATTCACTCTTCGAAATTGAAACTGAAAGTTAGACAAGAGGCTTCCTGTAAAAATCTGTCTGTTTCACCACTTCGCCCATGTGTTCTAATAAAGTAGTGACAATTGTTCTATTCTGAAAATGAAGTCCTCTAGTTTTAGGAGTAGTTAGGTGAGTCCAATGAATATACATGATCTCTGAAGAACTTTAGGAGGGAAGAGAAGTCATTAGAGATAAAGTAGTTTAATTGGCTAAAGGTTGGGCATGTGTATACATGTGTAGTGCACATGTGCACATTTTAATGATGTGGGGTTTGGTGTTATCACAAGTCACAAGTTGTAGACATTATGGACCATAGTTTATAACCTTTATACTAATTGTTTGTGACAATATGAATGCAGCTCATCAAGAAGCACTGAAGAGGGAAATAGAGAGACTGCGGCAAGTGTATCACCAACAGAATCTCAAGAAGATGGACAACAACAACATTGAACAATCACCAAACTCGGACACCATAACTGCTCAACATCCTGATGCTGCTGCTGCTGATCAGAAAGAACAACTTCTCAATGTTTCTTCCTGATTTTCTCTCGAGTACGTGGGTATTTATTTAGTATGAGTCTCATATGGCAATTAAACCATCATTTTCGATGCTTTTAATTAGCCAATGTTATTATTTGAGTTGCATATATGCAAATGTAACCAACAGGTCTAATAGTTTGGGGAAACTGAATTCCTTTTGTCAAACACCCAAAGTGTGTTTAACATATAAATCTGACCCATTAGTATTATTGTGTTGGGTCATTTTTATAAGATGTCTTTGAGCTCGCTAGCTAGGAAGAAGTCACAGTATTCTGGGTTACTTCTGGTGCTAAAATGTAGAGTCACGTGATGTGCTGAGCTTTAGAGCTTAAAAGAAGGGACCACTGAGATGATGAATGATTGGAATGCAGCAAAGAACATGTGCAGCTCTCGGCTTTAAGAAAAGGAAAGGAAAGCAGACTTGACAATGTGTTGGGGTTTTGTGATGATTCTTTCTTATTGGCATCAATTCTATTTTGTTTTTGGATCTTCAACTAGGTGTTGTAAGACCAACAAAAAAACTAAGTGGTGATGTTGGAAGGCAAAGTGTAGTGTTGGGACGAACAAAAGTAAGGGTTGTCTGAGTTCTTACTTGGACAGATTTGTTGTAGAATTTTCAGTGTATTTCTTTGTTGTAGTTAACTTGATTTTATGTATTACTAATTAGAGTTTTTTTCTAGTGATTGAACAAATACAACAAACAGATTTGAGTCTATCATCATAAAGATTGACAGTAACATACTTGAGTTGTTAAGAAGCCTTTCCTGGTAAGGGATTACGACAAAGGAGGGGTTTTTCCTTAGTTAGCCTTTCATGTCAAATTAAGCACCTCTCTTTGGATTTCACCCAAAGAGATCTTGGTATTCCATTACCAGTCACTTGAGTAATATCTCTGTGAATTGTGAAAAGGAATAAAAGAACTTGTAGTGTCTAGTGAACCAGAAACTAAAGCAAATGAAAATGATGTACAATGACGGTTGAAATTATCAGTCATATACTAATGGTTGGTTAGTAGGGGATTTTAAAAGTTGAAACACAATTAATTTGAAATGCCAATGGTTAGTTAGGAAAGCTCTGCTCATTTTTAAACAATCAATTTTATTGCTAGTAGAATATATGAAGCAAAATGTTATATCAATCTGGTACTGAAACATCAAGTCTAGCAAAAGAGAGGAAAAACCTAATTGACTTCTTCTATTAGCAGAACCAAGTAACTGAAATAATTTTGCTCCAACCGCCAACACAGATACATGAAGCTGATAATCAAACCAGTAAGTTCATATTATGCATCCACCATAAGCTACATTTGTGATCAAAAGTAAACAGATAAACGAGAATCTCAGATGAGCAATTTAACTATTTGATTCAATATCCATGCCATCCACAGACTTGCTCATTTTGAAATCAACCACAGCCTTGTCAAAAGTGTTGCTCACATGCTGGCACATCACCATGAGATCCTGACATGCATCTTTGAATACATCTTTTGCTGGATCACCTGTAAAATTCGTGAAATGGCCAGTTTAAGACTAAACTCCGAATTGCAATTCGTAACAATATGTTGAGTAACACATGAGAATCTTTTTGGGACTGTGACGAAGCAGGCAATTTTAAGTTACATAACTGATTGGCCTGAAAGACAAAGGCACAGACATAATCTAGGGTAGTATTTGACTGCCAACCAGAGCAGTAACCTTTCGATGCATTACATTTTTTCTTTAAAACGATGTGGGAAAGGTGCAGGAAATCTATCAGTCAATGTGGGGATATGTGCTCTGTATCTTAGAGCTGCAACTCTCCCCACCCATCTAGAACTTTTAATTCCTCCAAATATCCATGATTATATATGAGAAGATATTTAGTTAAAGGAAAAAAAAAAAGCACTAATAGAATCCCATCTTTCTATAGCGCACTCATGAAGCAGCTCTTTCTGTAATGAAACTCAATCAGAGTCTTCGGACCCACAACTTGGCTCTAATTCACATATATGATTGGGCAATTCATATGCACAACTGGTGCTTGGAGACACAATCAACTGAATAAAAATTATTGTTGACCAATGATAATGTAAGTAAAAACCATTGGCACACAAACATTTCTACCAGATTTCTCTCTTAAAGGCTGAAAGTAAAAATAAAAAACAATCCCAAAAGCTCACATGATGGAACAAAATCATTAAAATATTGATATCTGATATACCTTTATATGTGTGTGTGTGTGTGTGTGTGTGTGTCACTCAAGGCAAATAAAATACACATGTATATACACACCTGTAGTCTGGATTCTAATATTAACCCGGTTATCTGATGGATGAGGAATGCTGTACCCACAGAATTTCGTCCTTGGACTGCAAGATAATATTAAAGCTTCTGAGAATGCCATTAAGCATATAGTATATTTCTTCCTTTTATTACCTCCACCACTACTCTACTTTTACCACGTCATCATTTCTCAAGCAGTTAGTTAATCCTATCTAATAATACCCTACATAAGTAAGAGTGCTTCGCCACAGAAAATAACAACTCCCAATATGATTTCATGCTTAGACAACTAAGATCTAGAGCAACAGTATAATTTGTAAATATCTGAGCCGTATGTTATTATAAATTAATAAAACTAATTAGAAAGTACTTACTCCTGATTCAAAGTAAATCTGATAGCATTTGCAAATGTGTGGTCCTCATCAACCAAAGAGAATGTGGATTGGCTGGGATCAGAAAGTGTCCCAAGTTCCATTTCTTTACAGAACTTGCCTGCAAAAGAAAAAAAACAAACAAAGAAATCCCAATTACTATATCAAATGACAATATTATGTACCAACATCTGGGATCCTACATTTTGATCGTTTTATGTTATTGTGTCAGGAACTCTGAATTCTCCGTCTGCATTGAACTCTACCAAACTATTAACCATTACTCAATTTTAACCTCTAAAGAGATTTCTATTTAAGTAGTAGATGCAAGGTATTGCAATCTGTTTTGGCATTTTAAATAATACAGAAACTACTGATTAGGAGGTTTGGGTTCCAAAAAGCAAACAAAGAAACAATAATAGCTTACAATCTTAGACGTGAAGCGGCCCTGTGTGATTAGGTATAGGCTGAAAGTTTTGGAGTTCAATAACAAAATGTTGAGGAGGTCAGATATGAGGCTGTTGGTGGTGTTTGTGTCTCAAGATTGCAGGCAAAACACAAGACAGGATTTAAGCAGGGGCGGATCCAGGATTACAACCTTGGTGGGGCGTGAACTTCTTAACAAAGGGAGAAAAAAAAATTATGGTGGACAATCTAAACCCCCAATTTAATCAAATGTAACAGAACCAATTTAACAACCTGTGCAAAACCAATTTAATAAAATAAACAACTACAGTTTATAATTTGGTCATTTGGATGCCTAGACCTAATATGACGTAAAACCAAAGGTATAATTTAGTCTCACTGGGATAGAAGCTGGAGGATGCATTGGTAAATGCAAACAAGAACACTTCACACCAGAAGATGCAGTTGTCCAAGGTGTTTTCGATCAGATTGCTTGATAGTAAACTCTCTGGAACATTGCCTAAAGTTAATGCATGTTGTTTTATTATCTGCAGCTACATGATTGCTTTATGCAAGTAAAAGATTACAGAGAAAGACTTAAAAGAAGTGAAGATAAACTTCGGGTTGGTGATTTTGTTCCTCTTGAGATTAATGTACAGGAAAAGATCAATTTGAGAGGGGAAAAAAAAAAAGGGTATCATTTTAGAAAATGTAATGGTGAAGAATAATAATTTTTTTTTTGTCTATCCACAAACTGAAGTAAAAACTATCTAGATTTTTGGCCAACTTCTTTTGAACTGGCCGGTTTTGAATATGCATTCTGAGTCAAAGAAGCTATCAAATTCCTGTTTGAGTAATAGAACAACTAGAGTTTATAATTTGGTCATTTGGATGCCTAAAACACAAACATGCTATCAGATTCACAGCAAAACACAAGCATCCTATCCTAATTGCAAACAGCATTAAATCCTCCTAATTGCAATTATATATCATTTTGAGTCTTTTGACTGTCCCATCAACATCAAATGCAAATCCGAAATCGAACCCATTACCCATTTCAAGTTTTCAACTATACCATTACAGCATTACCTTAGTTAAAAACCAACAAGAATACAAGATCAAATGGAAATCGATTATTTACCGATTGGAAATTGATTATTTACAAGAATACAAGATTAGAAATCGATTATTTACAGATCAAGAGGAGGGAGGACTGGAGGAGCCGTCGGCCGTCGCAGAGGAGGAGAAGAAGACGGAGAGGGAGAGAGAGATGGTGAGATACCTGGAGGCGGAGACCGGAGATGGGTTGCTGGTTCTAGCCTTGCACTCTTGCAGGTTTGCCGAGTCGGAGAGGACAGTCCAAAAAAAAAAAAAACCTATATACCTAATTTTTTTTTGGGCCCAAAAATCCCAGTGGGGCATGAAGTTTGAATTTGAAGCCTAAACTGCAATAACTTAGTCTGGTATCAAACTATAGTGAGCGTTCCGTTCAAGGACGAAAAGCTCACAAAACTATATAAGGCAACTCGGTACATTTTAGGCATGGATCCAAAAGGCAACAGCTGTTAACATTTGTTGTAGATAAGTTCATCTGCATCCTAAATCAATGGCAAATGAAAATCGATAGACCCGGTTCTAATTTTGCACATGTCTTGTCGAGGTCGAGTCAGGTGAAAATTAGTCCAATCCAAAACCATCAGCCAAGGAGATTATAGAGATTGAGTATTCATTAGTTGAAAGAACCCAAAAAAAAAAAAAAAAAAAAAAATTTACTAATGGTTTAGGGTTTAAGAGGTCCAGTGCATCCATGAATTCTCTCGCGAAAAATCTCCAATTTAAGATCAGATTCGTTTCAGTGAGGGAGTAATTAGACAGAAATTACATGATGAACCGCAACCAATTCCGAATCAATCAAACTGAATCCAATACAATACAATAAAATATATATATATATAGAGAGAGAGAGAGAGAGAGAGAATAGAGAGAGAGAAAGAGGAGGGCTTACTGAATCGTGGGACGGTGAAAGGTATTACTCTAGGCGATGAAGACTCAAAACTTGACGAGGGAGGAGTTGAAGTGAAGAAGGGCTTGGGATTCCTCTGCGTTTTTGTTTCCTCCTTTTTCAAACTGGAGCTCCCTTGATTACGACATGTCGTTTTTGGTTGGTGGCGTCTTCTTCAACGTGTAAGCCATCAGGGCCGGCCTTAAGGCCCAAGGCCTAGGCCTCACATATCAAGGTCCTCCAAAAATATATTTTTGGGGCCCTTCACCCATAGCCCAATTTTGAGAGAACACTCCCAATCACCCAACTGACAAATTAATATTCTTATTCACCCTAACTAAAAGTAAAAAGTCGTGTTTGGGCTCCAAATAATTAAAAATTATGCAATCTGCCACTCTCTCCCCAACATCTTTCCGATGAGAAATCTCTCTCTCTCTCTCTCTCTCTCTCTCTCTCTCCCTCCCCCCCCTCCAAAATGAACCAAGTTTACATCAGTCTTTGATCGACGGCGTGCTGGCTCAGTGGCCGTTGCCATCGTCGTCGAGGATCATGGATCGAAACTCGTCCCTCTGTCAGAAATCTCTTCCTCGAAGCACTTCATGAACGAGTTGACATCTTGAGTCGCTGGAACGGGATCCTAATCGGTGAGGAAATCCTTCCTCCAGTAAGAGCAGAACGAGAGTAATGCTGGAGTGGCAACCGGAGTTCGAATCCAAGTCCGGGTCAAGTCCTAGACCAAGTTCTTTTCTATCTCAGAGCAAGATGTCATCGTCTGCGCCAAGAATGCCCTCAAGCTCGCCTCACAACACCGGTCTCTCTTAGACGACGCTGGAGCTCTATTAGCATTTGCTCTCCTCGAGATCAAGACCGGCCAACGCGCCATCAGTTCCTTTTTTTTTTTTTTTTTTCTTTCGCCCTCCTTTTAAGTCCCAGACATAACGCGCATTGTTTGATTTGAATTTTTTAGGGAAAATTTGAAGGCATTTGGACATTTGGTAGATTAGGTTTGTTCAATTTGCTGCTTTCACTTTGCATTTATAAAATTTTGGAATTGTGTGATTTATTGCTCTATCTGTATAACCTTTTCTAAAATTGGGGGCAGAAGGTCCATAAGGAAAAAACAAATATTGGGGGCAATAAATGTTTTGAATTGATGTAATCTCCTATGTTTTTTCTTAGTTGCCTCTGTTGATTCCCTTGTCCACCCTGTGCCTGGGCACAATCCCTCGAGTAATGCCCTACCTAGCCACATCTAAAGCATATTACATTCGTCGGCTTCATGCAACCCCTGGTAGTATGGCCCGTCTCACCGCAATTGAAACACCTCACGAGTGCCACCTGCCCCACAGGTGCAGCTATTTCCGTAGCTAGCGCTTGTTGATATGTCATCCGCCTCTTCCAGGACCCACCCTGATTGTCTGTCCCTTCACTGCTCTCAGCAGTTGCCTTTCATTTCCTTTGGGAGTCTCTCTCAGCTGACTCTTGTTCCTAGAAAGTCTGGTTTTCCTGCTCAATGGCCAAAGCCTTAGCCAAAATGAGCTCCACCGTCTTCAGTTCCAGAACAACAACATCGCGCCTAATCGAAGCATTCAGCCCCCGCTGAAACTTCTTAGCCAAACTCTCAGCATCCATTTGTCTCACAAACCGATACAACCTTGAGAATTTCGCCTCATAATCCCTCACACTCATAGCCCCTTGGACTAGCGAGATGAATTCCCTTTCTAATTGTTCCCTCACTGAAGGCGGAAAGTACTTCTTGAAGAGTTTCACAAACTCATCCCAGGTCATGGTGGACACATCCATAACTCTCTGTGTCCAGTTCCACCACACCCGTTCATCGTCCTAAAGTACATAGGAGGCTATCTTTCTTTTCTCCATGTCATCATAGATGACCATCTCGAAGTAGGTCTTCATGTTCTCGATCCATTAATCTACCAACATGTGATCTGTACCTCCCTTGAAATGGATTGCTCCCAGCCTCGAAATTTCCTTTGCCAACTTCGACAAACCAGTGGCATCTATAACATCCACATCAGGTGGAGCAGGCTACACAACATGCGATGCCTCCACCTTATCCTCAAAGATCTTCTCAATAAGAGGAATCATGCCCCTACTTCGGGCTCTACCCCTGCCTCTGGGTCTACCTCACCCCTAGCTCTGCCTCCTTGTGAATCCATCACCTAAGGAGCATAGCACACTTGGTTAATACTTGTAAAATCTTCAAACACAAGTATAAGTCAAACAACATGACTTCAACAATCAAACAACTAAGCCCGTATGGAAGGATACAGTTTTCCCTGAAAACAATCCTTATCACCTGACCATGCAGAGTTAAATCCAGAGGTTCCCATTCCTCAAAAGACTGCAACTCAAAGAACCTACACTTAAGTTCACAACTTCACTAACAGAGCAGACCAATGCTCTGACGATTCTATACTCTAACTCAATACTAGCACTCCTGCATACCCTAATGATTATATCAATACTGAAGAACATCAAATGAGGATCCTCTGCAGACAGGCCATCACTCAAGTAGTACTGATTATCACCAAATATGTACCTTACACTCTAATACGAAACAGTCATGCCCCGATTTTTAACACAATTAAAAATCAATATATAATCTCATAATTATACATGTGTGATGGTTCAGCCATCAATACAAAATACCTGGAAATTTTTTTTCTTTTTAAACCAAGTACATACTGATGCCCTGAACCCACTATGTCAATACATACTCGCTCCGCAGAGTCAAATATTACACAAGTTTAAGAATTAAATTGCCACAACAAAATATTAAGCAAATGCTCCTTAGAGCTTAATACAAGCGGAAGTCTTAATAACGGTAAAGTCACAAAATTTGCTTCCTACCGTAAAGCTGCTAGCACGCTACCTCAGCTTCAACCACGATTATCCTAACCTGCAGGATTAACCCCTACACCATTGAATAGTGAACCGGGTTGCCACACAACAAACCCGGTAAGCTTATGAAAGCTCATATGAGTAACTCAAAACAAAACTCCACACAACTCACACCAAAATGAGAAAAACCTTTCAACTCGAGAAAAATGAACAGATATCATGCTTCCCAACACAATATTCTTTTCCCAAAAGAAAACGACACAAGTCACCTCGTGACAAAATCATATAAATTGAAACTCTGACAATTAAATATGCATATTTCCCAAATAACACAATAAAAGTCACCCCGTGACAAAATTGAAACTCTGACAATTTAAATATGATACACACAAGTCCTCCCTAGACATTTAATAGAAAGAATCCCCGAAACTCCCTTTTAAAACACGTACTCATGAACATCAAGTAGCTCCCTGCTACTCCCCATGATGTACAATGGCAAAGAGCTTTGAACCGATCGTATCCACTCACCCGGCCAAAGGCGTGAAGTCCCGATATATATGCCTGAGGTCACTCCCAGCAACCCAAAATCCTCAGACCTCCCCGATCGTCAGATCAAAACATTTAAAAGTGGTCACTCAGGATCAAATGTTACTCAACTCTCAAAAGGAGATGTCACCCCGTGACCTCCGATCATCAGACCTTCCCGGTCTCCAGATCAAAACATTAAGCAAGTCTCTCTGTACCCAAAATGTTAAACCAAATCAAAAGGAGATATCACCTCGTGACCTCCGAATTATCCAACCTCCCCGATCGTCAGATTCAAAACAGTAAGCAAGTCACTCTGGACCCAAAATGTTAAACCAAATCAAAAGGAGATGTCACCCCGTGACCTTCGAATCATCCGACCTCCCCGGTCGTTAGATTCAAAACATTCAAATCACATTAAAGCGACTCACACCAAATCTTGACATTTTTTCAAAGAATAGAAATTCTCAATTCCTAACACAATGTTCCCCGAAAAGTCAAGCCTCAAAATAATAGAATGAAACTGTTTCTACTGAAGAATACGGAACGGGAAGTGTGTGTGTGGATCATGATGGGGAGAGAGAGAGAGAGAGAGAGATAACACTGCATGTATAGTGGTTCACCTTGCTCTTGAGGCAAGGCTACGTCCACTTAGATAGTTTACTATGAGTGAGGCCAAGTGACCTTTGTAGTGATACAAGTATAGGGATCATGGATCCATCCCTTCTAAGAATGAGAGGACTTCCCTTTATAGCTAAAGGAAGTCCCCATCTAGTTTACATTTCCGATGTGGGACACAACATACATATTGCTTCTCTTGAAGCCTTTTGGAGAGCATGGGAGGGTGGCCTCCCTACGAGGTACCGGTCGACCTCCACCACGACAACGTAGCTCGGGTGTCGGCCTACCGGATGCATGCCATAGGCGGGGCTAGCCATGTCGTGGGGCCCACCTATGAGGTCGTTGATTATGCTTGGCGGTATGTAATATAGGTGGTATGTACAAGTCCCCCAAGTCCCCGAGTAAGAGGCGCTTCTTGGTTGGGGAGTTTAAATGTGATGCCGCCAAGTATGAGTGATGACCTCGTTGAACGCTATACCCATACTAGTCCCCCAACTCCGCAAGTAAGAAGGGACTCTACGGGTATGTTGGTGCCCCGGGGCCCTCATCAAGCTAGTACCTGCAAATATGATGAGTGCACACAAAGCATATTGATTGCGCTAGGGCAATCGAAGTGACATTTGAGTCAAAATGCATCGAGGTGCATGAATGTTTATGTGAGATGCATGTTACACAATGTGTGTATGCACATATTATGTAATATTTGACATACGACGTATAAGTCGAAAATGTATGTGTTATGATAGTATAACGAAGTGCATATGATGCATAGATGTGTGATGAACACGATGACACATAATGATATGTAATGTTGTATGCACGTGATACATATGTGTTAGGATCGGGAGTGTTATTACTCGCCGAGTCCCCCAAGTCACGTAGTTAGTACAGTCGAAGTTTAGGACTTGAGTTATGTTCGACGATACCGGTGAGGTTGAGCAAAGAGTTCCGGCATCGTAGTATATATTGACAATACTAGCGAGACTATGGCGTGACCATGATAGTCCCCCAAGTATAGGTTAGAGGAAGGATCTCTAACTTACTTAACCCGAACGTATAAGCCATAACCCACTATACCAAAAACTGCATCACACGACGGTGAAAAAACGTCGTCTGATTTGAAGACTCACCGTCGTCTATCTCGATGTTGTCTGATGAAAAATCAGACGACGGTGAATTCACCGTTGTATGATACAAAGTCAGTCGACGTATATTTCTTAACACCGTTGTCCAAGAACTCGACAGATGCCGGACACACCCATGCGCAGCAATTCACACAACAGAATTTGCTTTTTTGCCGTTGTGGGTTGAGATTTTCATACAACAGTTTTGTAGTTTAACTGTTGTGTGATTTAAAGTAAGACAACTGTGTTCTAGTATTTTCTGTTGTATGAGCTTAAAACTAGACGACGTAACTTATTGAAATCCATTGTGTGATATATATAATTGCGTTGTGTGAATACCCAAATTTTGAATGGATATAAATTAATAGTGAACAATTGGAATACAAATTGAATGCAAACCATCAAATGATCAACATTTGTACCAAAATCATTGTGATACATCAATTCATAAAATATTGAATTTAAGGAACATTGCTAAAGCATTCATACATCTCATAGACTAAAAACCATTTAAGTTTCCTGGTTAAGTTTTACATGATGAAGGAAAATATAGCTTGCTGCATTGCTTTGTACTCCACGCTCGATCTCCCAAAGACTCTTTATGCAACATTCCACCATTTAGTTCCTGACACAATTAACAAATGCAATGAAAACAAAAGGGATAATGCCTTACTATGTACATAATATACAAGCATTTTAGAATTAAACAATTTATAATATACAAGCAAGAAAGAAACAGAGAGTGACGTTCTAGCAGTAATTAAAAGTATGATGCCATAGGTATGAAATGCAAGAGAGCAATCACTTGCAACAAAGAAAAAAGTGCCACTGATCACTTACATACCACACCAAGATAAGAGTACGTTCTGACCTCTTCTTTTGTCCAAGGTATCAATTGTTTGAATGTACTAGTGATTCATCTAGTATAGCAAAAGATATCATTGATCCTATTAATCAAACAGAGGATGTCATTCACCAAGTAAAAACAAAAGGTAATAAACTAATAGGAGTGTCCAAAAAAACATTGCTGACTTTATTTTCTTAATGAATACTAAAGAGCATCAGTGATCTCCTTACCTCAAGATTGTCTGCACTTGATGTTCTTTGCAACACTAAAACCAAATTGAGGCTACATTAGCAGCAGGAATATTGACAATTTCAACCGGCTACTTCGAGTGTCCTCTTCCCTGTGAAAGAGTCTATGAATACCTCCACGCACGTACTTTCTCAGCAGCATGGTCAACTTAGAAAATTCACCAAAAATTCATTGCAAATCCAAATGACAAGGAATCAGTTTTCAAACAAGCATTGGGATGTCTAGTTCAATATACAGAAAAACCAGAACTTAAATGATTCAAGTAGAAGTTCAAATCTCAACAGAAAATCAGAGGAACATTTAAAATTCTGGAACTTTCTCAATTACAGACCAAACTTGGAAAATTCACAGAACATTCACTTTATGTCGAAATGCGATGAAACTTTCCAGATCCTTTGCTAACTAACAGAAGTAAAAAATATCAAAAATTCAGGTCATTTGGAGGTCAGTAAGTCAGGAAAAAGAAATACCAAAGAAGGCTGTACTGCAGGACAGTTTCTGCAGATTTCTTTCAAAATACCAGAGGTATCATAATCCTTAAACTGATGGAAGGAAAATGATTATAATTTCACAATGAGACCTATAGTTAACAATACCAGAGTTCTTGGCATCCTCTTGCCTCATCCACTTCTTCTTGGCTCTGGGTTCATTGGGGTGACTGATACCCTTTAATTGGCAAGGATCACACTCCAAATCAAACTAAAAGTAAATGATAAATAAAGGAAATTAAGACTCTAAATTTATATGTGCAGAAGATAAACTTCAACAATTCAGTTGTATTCTTAGTAGTACATCCTGGACTAGGTGGAATTTTCACTTAGCAAGGAAGACATATACAATACTCTACTTTAAACGCAAGGACCTTCATTTGAACACTACTTACACGGGAAACCATATTGAACCGTTTTCTCTAAAGCTTGTAAATACTATCACATTATGCAAACACTTGCTATCGAAATACAATGACAACAACCAAAATAAGCAACATATGACATCAAAGTGACCTGTTGATAGTGGTGCTTCTGAACACATCAAGACCTTGGCACAGGTCAGTTCTCATTCCACTACTCGAACACATGATTGCTATAAAAAACAATCTCTTCTACTGATAACCTGCTTCACCAGAAACATTCCTTGAATTAGAATAACCTCTTCAGAGAACAGAATTTCAATAAAATGCAGACAAAATCTTTGAATCTGAAACTAATCCAAATGAAGACAAACCATTGACCAAACATAATATGATAATCATCCAACCAATTCCCTTTGACCCTTGCAGCCTTGCTGTCTCTTTCATATGAAGACAGAAATCATAGAATGAATACGTAACCAGCCAGATTATAATCAAACAAGCCACAATCCCACAAAGCAAAATTAATTTTCAAACGAAGACTCACAGTCGCCGCACTTCCGCAGCTCCGATCTGCAGCTCTTCCTCAGTTCGGCTTCCACTAATTCACGCTCCCCAAGTAAGATTTCAGGCTGTTTAATCAAAAACATAGAGTCAGTTACTCAATTTCAACCAAAACCCATCAATTTCAAGATGAAATTCAAACTTTCAAAGTGCTTGTTTGAAGAAATCGTACCTGTTCTGTGCATTCAGATTGGAGTATGGAGACTTGGAGAGTTTTGAAGGTTTTTCATCCCAAATCTCGGTTAGGCTATAGCCCAAGGAGCCTCCTACATAGTTCCGCCACTCATACATTTCAATCTTGTTCCTGTTAAAATCCATACCCACAAAGAGAGCCGACGAAGAAAGGTTTGCATTCGGATTTTGGGTTGGCTTGTTTGAGGTGTTAGCCTGCGATTTCAAGAGTGAGAAATCAAAACAAGAGAGGTAGAGGCCGAGAAGCCGGCGAGCTAATGGAGAAAACCGAGATATGGATCGGAAACGGTGGTAGACGAGGGAGGGTGGGGGTTGCGGTTTTGGTAGATATGATTTTGATTTAGGTCTGACCTCTCTTAAGTCTCAATTAGAGAGAGAGAGAGAGAGAGAGGGAGAGTTAAATGTGGGTGGGAGAGAGAAGTGGGAAGTTCAACTTTTGGCAAAAACAATAGGCGGGGCTCCTGTTTTTTCTAAGGCATTAAGTGTGCCCTCGAGTTGCCTAAGGCAATAGGCATTAATTTTTTTTTTTTTTTTTTTAAATCAGACAGACAACGTATAGATACGTTTACGTTGTCTGATTTGTTACATAGTTAAGGGAATGAAAGATGGAAATTTCCCTCCTCTGCAATCAAAATGTTAGGTTTCGCGCTTAGGCTAGTCATTTCTCATTCACACAACAGAAATAGTTCATTCTGTTGTTGGAACTTGCAAGCATAACAAACAATTGCAGCCGAATTTTCTCGTTTTGGGGGGAATGAATGTCATTTTGGAGCCATTTCCAGATTTTGGTATTCACTTGCACAACAGAACATTAAAAACCATTGTATGATGATTTGCAGGTATACTCCTACAACGGAAGTAACTAAACTGTTGTCCAATTTAATGACATCTAGGGTACAATTTGGAGCCAAATTTGACTCAATGGTAGGAGGGAAATATGCCGGTCTTTTTTTTTCATTCAGACAACAGATAATCTTTCTTTCCGTTGTGTCATCACCTCCTAACTAAAAGTTTTAGAATTTGAGCATCGTTATACAACGAAGATTTATTAAATGTGTTGTATGATTCAATTGTCGTCAACAGACAATAGAGGATTTGTTCTCCGTTGTGTGATGCAGTTTTTGGTGTAGTGACCTGATTGGTTGGCTCATGTGTAACGGGAACGTAAGAGATGAGCTCACTCATGTTGAGCGGGTATGAGTTTTGTCCTATGGTCTTATTAATGGGATGTAAAAGAAATTTAATTGTTGCGATCAACAATAGGTGAAAAATTTCAATATTTCCATTAATAGACCATAACACGAAAGTATGAGCGTGAAGCTCAATGATAGTCCTGGTCGGGTACTACCTCCACTTGTGATAAGTGGTATGAATAAGTCCCCCAAGTATAGAGAATGCTCGGGAGGTGAGATGACTCAAAAGCAAAGGATTGGACCTTCGCTTACCCCGCCTCCGGTACCAAGTGGGGTTTTCTGAGGGCTTGAGCCTATGGTACCCGATAGGGTAGAATGAGGATTTGGGTCATGATACCCAGAAGGGTAGATTGAGGACCAGAGCCTCTGATACCCGGAAGGGTAGATTGAGGACTTGAGCCTCTGATACCCGGAAGGGTAGAATGAGGACTTGAGCCTCTGATACCCGGAAGGGTAGAATGAGGACTTGGGCCTCTGATACCCGGAAGGGTAGAATGAGGACTTGAGCCTCTGATACCCGGAAGGGTAGAATGAGGACTTGAGCCTCTGATACCCGGAAGGGTAGAATGAGGACTTGAGCCTCTGATACCCGGAAGGGTAGAATGAGGACTTGAGCCTCTGATACCCGGAACGGTAGAATGAGGACTTGAGCCTCTGATACCCGGAAGGGTAGAATGAGGACTTGAGCCTCTGATACCCGGAACGGTAGAATGAGGACTTGAGCCTCTGATGCCCGGAAGGGTAGAATGAGGACTTGGGCCTCTGATACCCGGAAAGGTAGAATGAGGACTTGAGCCTCTGATACCCGGAAGGGTAGAATGAGGACTTGGGCCTCTGATACCCGGAAGGGTAGAATGAGGACTTGAGCCTCTCGTACCCAATGGGGTAGAGTGAGGGTTTAATGCCTCTCGTACCTGATGGGGTAGTCTGAGGGCTTGATGCCTCTCGTACCCGATGGGGTAGCCTGAGGGCTTGTACAGCGTGGCCCGGTGGGGTCACGTGAGGGCTTGAGCCTCCTTAACCCAATGGGGTTGAATGAGGGCCGGTAGGCCTCCTTTACCCGGTGGCGTGGCCCCGGGTAGAATGATGTAACTCTGTTGGGGTAACCGGTGGCCTTGGGCCTCGGTACCCGGTGGCCTGGCCCCGGGTAGAATATATATTGGCTTCGTAACCCTGCTGGGGTACCTCGCCGATTGGAGAGGATTTTGTAAGGACATGACCTTGGCTTACCCCTTGGGGGTACCGCGCTCGGAGCGAGGATTTTAAGTGCCGCACGTAACACGTTGTTTAGTGTCACATGCATATATGTAGCAATTTTGATTGGTTTGCAATTAAATTAAAGCATGACATTAATAAATAGGCACAATGAATATGCTATTGAAAGTATCAAATGTTGTAAGCATATGCTTAGATTATAGAAATCGTTATTGAAGCATGTAAAGCATTTGTATTAGCTCAAATTGAAAGAGCGTAAGTGAGAACTTACTTGGAACCGGTCGAAAATGATATAAACATTGTAAACAATGACGGAGTTGTCCGAGTATGAGATTTCCATGTTTTGAAAAGTGGTGTCACAGTGTAGTGTGGATAATATCCAGTTCGATTAATCGAGCCTAATATATAGAGGTTAGCCCATAGCGTGACTATGATAAAATATATAATTGTGAGGAGTGATAATTCGCTAAAGCTCTAATCAATGTGATTATGGCATGTAAATTACATGAAGTAACTTATGGAGGTATAGTGTATATGTGTGCACAAAATAGTACATATATGCCTTAATTGAAAGGTTATGTAATCATGCTCAATAAGAGTTGAGAAATAGTTATGGGTAACACATCAATTCGTATTGATCACATAAATTGTATGGTAATAGAGATCATGCAATTTTAACCACGAATGGTCATGGTACTGTAATTACCAACAATTTATTCAGATAAAAACAAATGTTATGCCTTTCAAAAAAAAAAAAAAAAAAAACAAATGTTATGGTTGTGAAGCGCAGAATGTGCTTAATTGAACTTGTGTTCACAGAGTGTGACTAGATCCCATATGAATAAAGCAAATGTGCCTGATCGGTGTGCATGCGTTTTGCAAGTGGATATGTATATGGGGTCATGCTTGACATGTGTACCAGTAAGACGGTATATATGCTTGAGTCATGTCTTTAGTGAAACTTAATTGTTCAGTTACCATATGGTGATCTTGATGGCCTTAATTAGCTAATTATGGGCCAATGTGTGTAATAGTATTTGGACATGCTCGGTATATGACATGTAGAGGGACAAACTAATTATCAATGATGTTTATTGTCATCTAGCCCAAATGAATAAGCATACAACAATTATGTTTGACATAAGCATGCAACCTGATGTGAATCACATGCACACGTTCGGTAACATGTATCATGTAGTGGTGAGGACACGTAGACATGCTAACAGATGTCATATATACGTGAAGCATGTTTTGAGCTTTTCATAAAGGACAGGAAAATGAGGAACTTATCTCTGGGAACGCTGCTGAGTGGGTGTACAGAGTAGACATCTTTGTATCCAAAGCAAAGACCCGATAACTGCTCCCGATAACTGCTGGGATCAAACTAACTTCCAGGATGATAGATTTCAAAGTTTCCAGGATGAGAGCGACCCGGAAGACATGCCTAGGAGTGAACTGTAGATGGGTCCGAGCTACATGGAGCTCTTCCGAGTTTACAACGATGAGAGAGAGATCACCGGTGGCCAGAGCAAATCTATATATGTACTATTTTTTTTTTTTTTGTGTCCCGGTTGCTGCCATGGGCATGGGCGAGACCCGGCGAGTTTGAGAGTGAAGGTTAACCCGGTGGCTTCAACACGGCCAAGACGGTCAAAAGCCCGGAAGAGAGCTCCGCTGGGTTACTCGTAGAGTGATACTACATGAGTTGACATTTGACAAGCTCGGTAGGTCGCCGAGACCAGGTCAGGCATGGATCCGAGTTGTTGCAGCCCAGAGGTTTTTTTTTGAGAAATCAGCAGGGGCCGATACATTCCCGGAGACTAAGAGTTGGAGAGGGTCAGCGGGTTCCGGAAGCAAGTTCCGGGTTGGGTTGTTGGTACCCGGAAGGGTGTCGGGTGCCGGAAGCATCTCAAGTGGTGGTACCTGTCTCCGGGATGGGTTGCTGGTATGATTAGGGTACCGGGCTCTTAATCATGACATGTACAAGAGCGGGCCGGAGTTGGGCTAGTAGGTCCAAGTGTGACCAAGTTGTGCTAGCGGGATGCTAGATGCTACGGGCCTAAGTTGCTTAGCAGGGGCCTGGAAGAGATGAACCTGATCCAAGTAGAAATCATCATCTCTATGAGTTGATGTGCAAGACTAGCTACTCCGGGAATGGACCTTGATTTTTGGACTTGCCGCACCTTGGTGGCTTGTGGTACCCGGAAGCTCATGTACCCGTACATGACACTTGCTCAAGGTCGGAGGCTCGTTACCCAAACTTAGGGACCCTCCTTCTAGCGCCAATGTTTCTACTGAAGAATACGGAACGGGAAGTGTGTGTGTGGATCATGATGGGGAGAGAGAGAGAGAGAGATAACACCGCATGTATAGTGGTTCACCTTGCTCTTGAGGCAAGGCTACGTCCACTTAGATAGTTTACTATGAGTGAGGCCAAGTGACCTTTGTAGTGATACAAGTATAGGGATCATGGATCCATCCCTTCTAAGAATGAGAGGACTTCCCTTTATAGCTAAAGGAAGTCCCCATCTAGTTTACATTTCCGATGTGGGACACAACATACATATTGCTTCTCTTGAAGCCTTTTGGAGAGCATTGGAGGGTGGCCTCCCTACGAGGTACCGGTCGACCTCCACCACGACAACGTAGCTCGGGTGTCGGCCTACCGGATGCATGCCATAGGCGGGGCTAGCCATGTCGTGGGGCCCACCTATGAGGTCGTTGATTATGCTTGGCGGTATGTAATATAGGTGGTATGTACAGAAACCCATCATACACATTGCTTAAATCACCCATCAATCCATAAGAATATACATATTTCACGTACATATATATATATATACGTAGTCATTCACTCAGAAATGTCACTAATATCAACTATAATTTGCAGTTAACTAAATAACTCTCAAAATGATAACGGTAACTCCGTTTGTAAATGAACATTGTGTAATACTCAGCTCTGAATCCTGCTGCATCTTCTATACAGAACAGAGAAATCACAACCTCAAAATATCCGTCCAAGAATACTTCGTCAAGTACCTAATCACATACGTCTCAACTTAGTACACATATCACAAGCGATTAGAGTCCGAAACCTCCGTTTTTAACTAAAATCCCCCAAAAGTGACACCAAACTAGGCTAAACCACATCCGAGACCACCCAAAGTCTCCAGAATACTTCTATGATCGATATGTCAAAACCACAAGTCGATCGAACGCTCGAATCCTCACTGATCGAATAATCGAACGGTTCGAAACCGTAAAAATCATAACATATTCTCAACTCCTAACGAAAAGCAATGGAATACTACATTATTTTATATTGGTTTTTACAAGTGCTCTAGAACTAGGGTATGAACCGTCACTACCAATACTGAAAAAGAAAAAAGATACTGGTAAAGAATCTTTTGTATTAATAACCCTTATTTCAGTTGTTTATGACAAAAGACTAAGTACAGTAGACATAGTTAGAAGTTTGAATCTAACATACAAATATAGAGAGATTAAATTGCGACAATGATCTAAAGCCAATACCGTAATGGACATCGACTCTGACTACTCATTCAACTGACCAAATTCAAACATCCTTTCCCTATAAAACACCAAATAACGAACACATAATATCAAGATCTTTTGAAGGACAATGGCTTTTTGAACACAGAGTAAGATATACCTTGGTTGTTGTCATTTCTTTCCAAAACTGTTGTGATCTTTCAACAGATCCTTCAACAGACTATGGTGCTCCGTTGCCACATTCCCTGTACAAAGTTAATGTGTTACAAATCCTTTTGATATTGCTGGTTTCCCTTATGTAGGAAGCAAACTGATTGGACTAATATTTCCTATGTTTTTAGTGCATTTCTCTCTACATTTTACTTAGTTATTTCCTTAACATTATCATTTCTAACTGAGTTTTATGTTTTTAGGTACTTTTGAGTCTAAAATGAAGGCAAGGAGGAAATGAGGCACAGAAATGAGCGAAAATGGAGAAATTATGCATTCCCAATCCTACTAGGAAAAGGAATCCCAATTGAAGTAGAAATCCTGAGTCAACTAGGAGTCAAGCTCGGAGAAATGATGAGAAATGGAGAAAATGCAAGAGTCCTAGTTGGACTAGGAAACCTGTTGGCATAACGAGTCCTGATGATACTAGGATACCTAGGTGGACTAGGAGAGCTCAAGAACATTCATGAAGCTTCTAGATGATGTCATGGATGACATATGCAAGGCATGTGGCGGAAAAGCAATCAAGATTAGACAAGGAATCCTAATTGGACACAAGATACAACGCATCAAAGTCAAATTCGTTTCAGATTAGGAATCTGCCTGTACAGATCAGTCAACTTCTACAGAGTCCTAAGAGCAGCTCAAAAAGATCCACATTATGATCCATGAAAATCTACGGATGTCTAGTTTCCAGAGCTTTTTACGGTTCGTCAATATCAATTTTCTAGAAGAACTTATGGCTGATTTAGTACATTAAGGTCAATCTACCCGGAAATCTGTTTTGCGCAAATAAGGAGAGTTTGGCCTTGAATATCTTTTGGGACGAGTTTGGGAAGGTTTCTACTCCATATTTGATCTGATTTTGAGGATATATTGCAGCCATGATGACGTGGACCAGTGAGAAAATTCAAGAGGAAATCTACATCAACACAAAGAAGGAAAGTGAATCAGAATTGAAGAAGGAGAGCTAGGGTTGACGTCTAAAGCTTCCTCTATATATAGAGACCATTGAGCAACGTTTTTATCATCATCAAACCCAGAATCAAAACGCAAATCCTCTCCCTTTACTCTCTAAATTTCAATCCCTCTCCATTGTTCAAGCATTGAAGCCATGAAGTATCTCCATCTCCTTGCCGTAGTCATCATCAACGTCCTCCATCCTTTTGAAGATCATCTTGCGTCCTTGAAGTTCTTCAAAAGTGTAACCATGTCCTTCAATCTTTTGTTTTTGATTTCTTTGTTTTGTAACGTTAAAAACAATTATACTAGCGTTCTAGGTTTTTGTTTTAAATGGATGTTTTGACTATTTGTGAGAATTAAGAGTATGTTTTCATGTTTAGTTTTCTATAGCCATGAAGCATGATAAACGTTTTAGGATTTTCAGATTGTTAATTGCGATTTCATGATATGTTGATGAATGTTTGTTGATTTTGTGCTTCAATCCCACCTTTTATGTGTTGCAAACTTAGAATATTGAGCATGTAATTGAATCCAAATTAAGATATGCTAGCGTTCTAGGTCTTAATTGCTTAAGTGGAAAACCTATAATTCCTTAGGTAAATCAACAATGAGTCTTGCATGCTTGTATGACGTTCCAACTTGTGTTCTTGGCTTAAATCAATCAAACTTTCATTGATCTTTATGCGTTAAATGTGTTTTGTTAGTGAGTAGCGTTCTATGACTGGCATTGCATGTTTAATAGGATTAACTATGGTGCGTTCATCTAGTTAATTAATTAAAGAAAGTAATAAGAACTTTGTATGCGTTCATCTCTATTCTTGATTGATTTCTTTCATCTACATATTTTGATTCGTGATTTATGATTTGATATTCTATTTTTGTGTTAATGGTTGATAACTACATCTTACATCTTTTTCGTCGATTACTTTTATCTTGATTCCTGGTTTGATCGATCACTTAGGTTAGATAATTAGATTAGAATACAAACTTTTATAGATCCCCTTATCTTGTAATTTTTGTAAATATATACTTTGTTTTTTTTTTCATATTTTTGTGAATAATACTAATTTGTTTAACATTTTTGACAGGAAGTATACCCCAATCCCCAGCTTAGAACAATACCCTACTTACTCATACTATAATTTGATGTAGGGTTTTAAATTGGCACTCACTTTGAGCGTATCACAAACGCATATAAAGATACTTACCAAGATTAACACTGGTGAACTTCTCCAAAAGCTGAACCACAACTAGAACGGTAGTTATCGCAGTTCAAAAATCACAGAAACCAGTAACTTCCCGGCCGCAGACTTTCGCTCTGGCGAGAAGCCAATTGCCAAAGCGTTGCAGCAACCTATCGCCTTCTTCTTCTTCCCGCTTGGCCTAATTTGCTTTGGCACGTCGCTGTTTGGCCTTCGATGGCTTTCCGGTTTTGGCATCGGTATCCTCCTCTTCCCCTTTGGGCTCTCCAAGAAGGGCTTTGGCCACCACACCGAGGATTTCCATGTCGATGTCAAATTTGGTTTTCGAAGCCACGATCAAAGAGCTGCCGGAATCTCTCAGAAGCAGAGTTGCAAGATCCCCATAGTGGGAATTGAGCTCGGCTCGCACATTCTTCAAATCCTAGAACGCTTTGGTCAAATCGGCACGCGTAGCCACCTCATGCTCCAACAACAACTTCAAAGTGCTCTCCAATTCCTTCAGATGTGAGACGGCGTCGATTATGTGACGGATTTTTGCTTTCAGTGCCAGCGATTCGTACTTTCAGTCGATATACCATTCATTGTTGGGGTTTGGGTTGGGGTTAGGGTTAGGGTAAGGGTTGGGATTGGGGTTCTTGTTGCCGTTGCAGTTGTCATTGTCGTTGTCGTCGGCCATTGAGAGAAGGATCGAGTTCTCAGAAATCAGAAGCCATTCTTTCAAAGAATACCAAGAAGAGATGGATTGGCTTTTTTTCTTCTAGGAAATGGGATTTCATGCGACGGTTACTCGAAAATGCGCTTTTCCAAGCCACAGTTACTTAACCAGGGTGTCGACTCAAGCACAGTTATCGGTTAGTTGGTATCGGGTTAGTTTTTTTTTTTTTTTTGGAAAGATGTTAGTTTTCTTTTTTTGGTACATGTTTTTCTTTTACCCTTATATTTGAACGTGTATTGTCCAAATGAGCGCATTTCAATTAAGGTTGTACTCTATGATGGAAATTCTATTTTATATGTATTTTTCATTTGTTGAAGATCATTATTAGAGTGCATTGGAATGGAAATGATATAATTTATTAGATAAAGAGATTAAAGAATTTTAGTTTCGAGCGTCGCCCATGGATAGGCGTCTCTGTACCTACCTCCATCTTCGATGAAGAAAAATTTCAACACTTACCCTGGTGTCACAACTGTCGAGTACGATCCGAGCCATCCTTTCAGTTTTTTTGTTTTTCACCTCAAAGTTGAGATAGAGGACTTTTTCTCCTTCTAATATTGTATCACACCGAGCTTTGGGGATGAGTTCAGTTCAGCGGCTAGATGAACTGGTGGTTGCTAGTGGCTGGAGAATCTGAGATCCAGGGCTTCTCGCGGCAGTGGCTGGATTGGGTTCGGATGGAGTCCATCCTTCATGGATGGTGGCGTGGGCGCTTTCAAACAAATCAGATTGTGAGGACGATGCAGGGTGGCCGGAGTTGTGAGAAGAACGCAGGGCTGTCAAAATATGAGCTTCCCGAGGGCGGTACGTCTTCCTAAGGTGTTAATGTTGGCGCTTCTTTTTGTCTCAGTCGTTTGGCGATACGAGAGTTGAAACCCTTTGCTCAGATTCTCTGGTTTCGTGATGCCGATTAGCCAGCAGTATGGTGGCAGGTTGGTGTGACGGTGGGAAGATCTGAGACACTGTTGTGTTGACTGCAAGGGCAAACCCTAATTGGGTTTGGGCTTTTCTCTGTTTTCCAAAATTGGGCTTGGGCCCAAATGAGTTGGCTACAACATGTGGGCTTATTCTGTTCTGAATCCAAATTTGGGATCCTGGTGGATTTTTTTATAAAAATTTAGGATTCAAGGCGATTTTCGTCTCTGTACCTAACTTTCTATTTTTATTGGGATCAATACTGGTGAGGAACTGCATGGATTATTGGTCTCAGGTTGTCAGCGAGTCTACTAATAAATTCTATGAAAGAATTTTATTGTCAGATTCTTATTAGTTGTAACACCCCAACCTGGATTAATAGAAGATAATCCAAAGTTAAGGTGTATTCGAATTATGCTAACCACCATCTATTTCTTATAACACCAATTGTAACAAACCTAACCACACTGCCTCATGGATCTCCACATACAGTAGACAAAGATCCTTCCCTTGATACCTTCGACCATCACTATAACATGAGAGAGAGAGAGAGTGACGATGCTTCTTAGAGAGCTATCGAGATTGTTCATGACCTCTCCCGTTGTCGAGAGAGTTCTCGAGCCCTCCTCCCCCTTTTAGGGTATACAATATACCTGAAAAACTTTTTTCTTTTAAACCAAGTACATATTGATGCCCTAAACCGACTATGTCAATACAGACTCGCTCCGCAGAGTCATATATTACACAAGTTTAAGAATTAAATTGCCACACCAAAATAAACGTAAATGCTCCTCAGAGCTTACTACATAATGAAAGTATTAACAATGATAAAGTCACAAAATTGACTCCCTATAGTAAAGCTGCCAACACAATGTCTCATTTTCAACCACGATTATCCTGACCTGCAGGATTCACCCCTACTCCATCAAGTAGTGCAGTGGGTTGTGTGACAACAAACTCGGTAAGCTTATGAAATCTTGTATGAGTAAAACTCAAATACAACAACCAAACAACAAACTGATAATAATGAAAACAACTCACACTTTGATTCCTGTCAAAACGAATTAAAAGGAAAGCAACTTACACTTTGATTCATTCCAAAGTGAAATAAAGGAAAGCAACTCATCACACTTTGATTCCTTAAAAAAAAAAAGTTAATAAATGAAAGCAACTCACACTATGATTCCTTTCAAGAAAAAAAAAAAGTAATAAAGGAAAGCAACTCACTTTTTGATTTCTTTCAAAATGTACTCATGAGTTGGAAAGAACCTCGCTATGTTATCCCATGAGATATTCTAGTACACAGACTCGAGCTCTAACTGAATTGTAACCATAACTCTGCCAATGGCATGGTTACTTGATTTACTGCCTAAGGTCACCATATGACCTTAAATCCTCGGGCCTCTCTATCCCTTGGAGTAAAACATTTAAAGAAGTCGCACAATGATGCAGTGTTGGGAGCCGCTATCCACATAAATGAATGGCTATGAGAGCTACCATCTTCACTATCCATACCTGTCAACCATGAACAGAGATCAGAGGGAAGGTCGGGGTTGCCAGCCTTCGACTCTCTGATGCCTAAGTCAGTAAGAATGTAGAGAAAATAGGACTAAGTGAAGAGTGATGGCTTACCTTGAATGAGAGGAGATGCATGTATTTATAGTGTGGGTTAGGGTTTGTCACCCTTTCCCTTCCCATGTAGGACTAGATGTGGCTACAAAAGTTGGCAAAGTGAGGCTAGCATATGTGTTGGGCCATGGGCCTACCTTGTGGAGTTAGGACTTAAGCCTCTTTAAGTGGCCATTGAGCCGTGTATTTCTGGTGTTTGCACTTCTACACTCATGTGGGCATCCACATGGCCAAAAATTCAGTCAAACAACACATATCAAATGGCAGCAAACATTTTAACTGTCGTCTGAAATAATCAGACGATAGCAAGAAATTTTCTGTTGTCTAAATTTTCAAATCGAATGACAGTTTTTACATTGCTGTTGTGCAATTGTAAAATCAGACAATGGTTGTTTTTTTGATGTTGTATGAATCAATCAATTCAGACAACAGATATTACATTGATATTGTTCAAGGTTGATTAACACAATGGTTGAAGAAAGATGTCATCTGATTGTTTTTAATCACACAATAGTGATTACTTCTCTATTGTCCAATTGCTATTAATACAATGGTTGAAAAAGATGTTGTTTGATTGTTTTGATTCACACAATAATTTTCAGTTGTCTTTTGTGTCACTCTCTTTCAAACAATGTACTTGAATTGATGTTGTCTGAGTTTTAGGATTCAATAAGTTGGCGCCCTAGTTAATTGACTCTAACACCTAGCCAAATTTTCAATTTTCACTTCCCTCCATTTGACCAAAACCCGAGCTCGCACCTCTCTCTCTCTCTCTCTCTCTCTCTCTCAAAATCACTATCCATCTCACCCAACCTCACCAACCAGCTCTCTCACAAAGCCGCCTCAACCATCACTACTGGATGGATAGCATCCAGCATCTCACGCAATATACTCGCACTATTCTCAACCCTTAATCCTTAGCCATCAGATTCTCTCAAATGGATAGCATCCAATCCAAGATCGAGAATGAAGAAGCGTCCTGCGATACAAGGATTGGAAGCCGTCTTCTACTGGTCCACCAGCCCAATTTGGCTTTAACCCCAGCTGTTGCAGCGCCTCCTTTCGATTCTCTCATCATCAACCTCGGAACATAAAAGATTAAGCCCTATGAATTCTTCCACTGCCGAGAACTATCAAACAACTTTATCTTTACTGTCATTCCTCTCTCTCCTATTTGAATTTTGCAATTTTTGAGTTCGTATTTCTTTCATTTTTGATTAATCGCAGATTTTGATCTTCTATTTTTGTTTTCTCTGTGCCTTCTTCTCTTATTATTGTGTTAATTTGTGGGTACAGGTACTATAGATTGTTAATTAGGAAACCAATCCTAAATATCCTCTGTATTAGGAATATGTGATCCGTAGATATCTGTTATATTTGTACTCCTTGATTATAGCTTGATTATAGGATCTGATAGGATTAGAGAGATTAGTTACCTTGTGAATATGGTCTGTACCTTCTATATGTAATCAATATTGTATCAATGCAAGATTATTCCAAACAATCATCTTTCTTTCATGGTATCAGAGCAGGACTAAAAATTCTGACTCCATAGCCGCCACACCTTACTCGCTCGTGTAGCGATTTCTTCCATCGTTTGGTCATCATGGTAGATGAAAAGAACCCCTCTTCATCCGACGCTCCAAATGACAGTTCCAATCCCTTTTTCATCCACCATTCAGATCACCTTGATCTCCAAACCACTGAATGGAGACAATTATTTGACTTGGCTAAGAGCAATGACTATTGCCTTGAATGCCAAAAACAAGCTGGGTTTCGTCAATGGAACCATCAAGGCGCCCTCGGCAGTGACTCATCCAAATGATCATGCTACATGGTCCCGATCTAATGACATGGTTCATTCATGGATCATTAATTCCATTACTCCCAAAATTCCCACCGCTCGTGAAGTTTGGGAAGATCTCCGTGAGCGCTTCTCCCAAAGCAATGCTTCTCGCATCTTTGAAATTCAGCGAGAGATTGCTTATCACCGACAGGAGCAACTCTCTGTTTCGGCCTATTACACCAAACTAAAAAGTATGTGGGATGAATTGGCTTCTTATACGGATGCATCGTCTTGTACATGTAGAGCACAACAAGATCGATAAAAATTGATGCAATTCTTAATGGGGTTGAATGAATCTTACAGTGCTACTCGTGGACAGATACTCTTGATGAATCCCCTTCCTTCTGTCCGTCAAGCTTACTCTTCTGTTTGTTAAGAAGAAAAACAAAGGCTTCTCAGTGCTACACATGATTCCATAGACTCCAATACAAGTGCAGCCATGGCAGTCAGAAACAATCGGTTCAACCAAGCCCGATCAACCAAACCTGAACGTTCACAAGAAGGACGATGCAATGATCAAGATTAACGCCGCTTCTGGTTCCTATAGAGGGTGTCCAAGCTGTTCCTACTGTGGTGATATGGGACATTTCGTTAAGACATGCTACAAACTAATTGGGTACCCACATGGCGACCCAAAAGAGAGATCAAATAAGGTTAAACATGATGGGAACCGCAACTGTGCCCCTGCTTCCATTGTGTAGGATATCCACCAGGGTAAGGTGGTTGCAAATAGTATCCACCGGGATAAGGATGTGGGAATCCACCGGTGAAGGGAGGTTGTGGGAATCCATCGGGGTAAAGTGGTTGTGGGAATGCATCTAGGTAAGGAGGTTGTGGGAATGTACCACCAAAATTGGGTTGTGGATAGTATCCACCCATAGAAGGTGTTTGAAAACTTGACCCACCGTTTGTTTCAAGATATTCTCTCTCCGCTATCTTCTTTTGCTTTCTTGACCAATAACGCTTTTTAGTTGGCGTCATCTGACTTGTATCCATCTCCATAATTCGCTCTTCCCTCCCCTTAATTCGCTCTTCCATCTCTTGAATTCGGAATGCCTCTTTTCGCATATCCATTTGCAATCGGATACATGCTCGTTGATTTTCCTCTTGGAGACTTCGAACAAATTCCTCATCGTGTTTTTTCTTGTCAGCGGTTGCCTTTTTTTAGTTGCTCGCTATACTCGAGACAACGGTTGACAAAGGACTTTGATCCTTCACTACATTCTTTCCTTTCCGAATTGCTTCTTTTGCAGTCTTCCTTCCGTGAGGCCTCACGTTAGGATCTGCAATTTCACCGGTAATTACCTCATCTACATCCATGTCCAAGTTGATGGGAGAATTTTCAGCATTTAGTTATGTGTGCGTCTGTTGACTTCCTTTATTTGATGTTCCTCTGGATGTATGGTTAGGGATGTCTTTAAATTGTGCAAAGCCCTCCACAACATCGTAACAATCAAAACTCTGAAAATTGTATCTTTTGGTCTTCCATTTTCTCTTCATCCCGACATGCCACAATTTATGTGCTTCCTCAAGCTATGTTATTTAAAAAACAAAAAAAAAATTCAATTAGTACAAATATAAACACCATTATGAAGGATCATCTATTATAAAGTAATAATTTTAATAACAAAGTATCTCACCGTTTTACAATAAAAATCAATTAATACAAATATAAACACCGTTATAATTACATCATTATTTATCAAGTAATTATTTAAATTATAATGTATGTGGTATTACATTGAAAAGCAATTACTACAATTATAATGATATTATAATTACTACATTATTTATCAAGTAATGTTTAACTATAATGTATCAACAGATTAAATGATTTATCAACAAATGCATACCTCATTAACCGCATTCGAACCGCTCTTGTACCAATTACGAGCTTGCCTTAACGCACAATGCCACTAAAAGAGTTCTATCTTCAAAATTTTCCACCTCCCGGTCAAAGAGGAAGAAGATCAGCCCTTTCCACTCTAATTTGCGGCAAAGTGTTGCTTCACGCCCCTCCATAGCTCGGTTTTTTTTTTCGATCTTTGCCCAAAGCCGGATTTTGGCTTACATATTTCCAAGACTTGCACAATTGAACATCTTCCTCATTCGTCCATCTCCTCCCGGATTCGACATTTTTATCTTCACTTTGATCTCCCCCTTGTCCGGCCACTAGACGTGTGTTTCTCCCTTGTTCGGCCATATTGGATATAAAAAAATTTGGAAGATGAGAGCTATAGGAAGAGGAGGAAGAACAATTTTGTGTAACTATGAAATATAATTTTTTAGGTGTGAGATGTAAAATAAATGGTAGGTATTTATTTTTAGATTTTTTTTACAATTTTTTTTGTTGCCGTTTCTTACCGTTACATATATAATCATACATATTAATTTCCTAGCCGTCAGATGTGGAGAAACTATTTAATCCAACGATCCAGATTGTTTGACCGTTAGGTTCAAAATTCCAAACCAGCCAACGGTACAATTACACGTGCGCGCCTCTTGCCCTTTAATTGTCGCTACGCGACAAAATGTCGTTGCAGCACGCTCCTCCTAATTTAAGCGCTACGCGACACGGAACTCATCTCCACGCTCCAGCTTCAGCGCGTCTCTCTCTTGACGTCGCTCGCTGACGTTAGCCACGATGGGCTCTGGGCCGACGTGGCAACCGGTTAGGCTAGGTCAAGGTTTTGGTCATGGGCTTGCCCTTGTTCTTGGACTGGGTCAAGGAAATTCAATGTTTGGCTGGTTAAGAAGAAATGGGTGGAAGCTCCATTTTGCTTCTCCATGGTTACCACCTCACCAAATCTAGATGGAGGCCGGTCAAGAAGAAACCGGTGAACATGCTCTAAGGTTTCGAGAGAGGAGACTTCAGTTTCAGTCACTTCCTAAGCTGATGCCTCCGGCCTTTAAGGTATATTCCTAATAGGCTCTCCTGTTTCTTTTCGAAATTCTATTGTAAATTTATTTCAGTCATGTAAATTGTGTTTGGCTCGACTTTTGGGCTCAAACAAATTGAACTTGAGAAATATGTTCTTTTACTATACAATGGGAATGTTATGATTTTGATATCAAGTCAAATAAGGCATTCAAGTGGGTTTATGACTATTATCAACAGTTCAATACCAACAAATTGATGCTGTCAGACTATTGATTTTGAACGATGGATCAAGTGGATGGTTGTGAAATTCTAGGTATAGTTTAATATTTTTTCTTGTATCTTTCTTGTAAAAGAAACTAGAAGCCAGTTGCCCAAGTAGGTTAAATTCTTGCTTGATCTAGTTTATATATCTTTATCATGTGATTTCATACTTCTGCGAATTTCGGTGCAGGTACAAAGGACATGTGATAAGCCTTTGGAAAGAAACACAACCTTGATAGTCCCTTGAAGTGGAAACACCACTTGTGAGATTATGCAAGAGACATCATGTTCACTTCCTAATTCAATCTTAAACTGATGGAACAATGGTTGAATTGAATTCACATTGTGGGGAATCAGGATGTGATTCATTCAAAAGGAAGTTGATCTGTGTAGAATCTAAATTCGTGAGGCTTTTTTTTAACAATAAAGTAGAAGCTATAATGATTATATTCTTCATGCCAATTGTTACCTTACAATAACTTGTTTTTACTTTGAGGTATGTATTTCTAAAAACAGTTTTATCATTAGCTGCAAATTGGTAATAAATAGAACAAACTGCTGCTACTCAACATCATCGAGACCCAAAAGTGGTAAGCTCATTCTTCTAATTACTTGCTCATAGTTTTCTCTCAGCTTATTTAGTTTTATAGTGCATCATTGCTACTTTTACTCCATTATAATTAGTTGGAGGTTGTTCATTTCTTTCTTCTTGTGAATTTGTGTGGTTGAACTCTAGATTTTCTTTGTATAATAATGCAGGAGAGAAGCATACACAGATAATATTTTTGGTATTCAAACAGTGTATAAGCCTTAGAAGGATCAGTTTTGTAATTGAGAAGTCTGAGAGGATGAGTGCTTGAGTCTGAGCATGATCTATGTTGTTCTGTTTGTTGGCCCTTGTGAATTCCTATATAGTAATATTAGGTATACATATGTGCTTGTGTGCAGTTGACTATGTTTCCCTAATTCTTCCATGATGTAAGCTCTCCAATTTGGTTTATATCAGTTTTCCGAACTCTTGCCATTTTCACTCTAGCTGAAATGTCAACCCTGCAAAGCTTCATGTATGTATGCATGTTTTTGTTTTTTGCTGTTGTTTTTCCATGTGCTTGAATGTTATCTATTGTGATTATAGGTGAACAAGGGCCAAGTGAGCAGAAGAAAGTTATTGTGTAAGCTTGAATGGATAAGAAGCTTACCCAAGCTGAGTCTGCTCGAGTAACACACTCTGCATAGATAGACAAAGCAGAGAGAGAACCCAAGTTACAACATTTGTCTATCTTGAACAAATGCTGTTTACAATTTGAGCTCTCTGTGTCTTTTATAGTAAATCAACTTCAAGATTGAGTCCTATGTACTGGTAATCATTTGGATCTCTGTTTAGTTATATTCTTTGGGGAATTATAGCATGTACTTGTGCAAATTGCTAAGCTGGTACTAGGTAATACATGGACATCTTTACATATTTATGACCATAATACTTATACAAAATTGTTATTACTTGGATTTTTAATTTTTTTTTAATGATTCTGGTTAATCATATTTATTATTTTAAGTACTTAGTATCTTAATGATTTTGTAAACACTTAATATTGTATATGAGAACTAGTAAAGTATGAACATTATAAGTATCAACGTATACTAATTTGTTGAACATTTTGTTTTGATATAAAGAATATAATTAATCAACTCAACACCTCCTAAAGTTTCACTTAAAATTTCCATATTTTTCTTCAAATTTCCATCATTTTTCTTGATTATTTACTGAAATCGATATATTCACGATATTTCCGTCGAAATTTCCATTTTTTGGACTATCGATATTTCCTCGAAACTCGATATTTTGGTCATTGGGTTGAAAGATTAAGAAGCTCATCTAGATAATTGATCTTATTCAGATTTTAAGATACGGTCCACCACCTATGAACAGGTTACAGGACTATGGCTGTTATTCTGCTAACCTGGACAGTCTTGGATACAGTTCGGAAATGCAGTTCCAGTTTTAGGGCATTGATGAAGCTTCTGTCATCATCTTGAACGCCCTATTTTTTTATGTTCAGAGGCTTTTGCACTCATCAACTTTGGTCATTCATCATCGACTTTGATTTTCGCACGACCAGAAGCTTGTTATATTTCTTAGCTACAGGCTCTTCAGTTTTGTGGGGAGAGGAAAGAATACTCTAAAGATGGGCAACACGATTTCTAAGTTCCTGGTTCTATTTTCCAACTTATACCTCAGATTTTAGAATGACAAAATTCATCTCACACCTAGATGCATATGACTTGTGCATGTTAGTCACGCTGTCTTTTAGGATTTTTTTTTGACTTATGAGATGAGTCCAGTTCGGATTTCAAAAACTAGGAGATAAAAAACAAATCCCAGTCAAAAATGACCATGCTGCAGCATTAAAGACTACAAATTTCGATGAAGGAAACAACCACATGTGCAACAATTCTCATCATTAATCAACAAAACAAGGAGATGGGGAGGGAAAATGTTCATACAAAACCACTAGGCAAGATCTCAACTTAAATTTGGTTCAAACTACACGTACATTGCTGCTACCTAATGAGAAATCATTCATGTATGCAAGTTACATTCCCCAATATCATTTGATTCAAATTAGAGTACAACTCCAAAGCACACCATCAACAATAATGACAAAACTGTATAAAACCCGGCCTGCTTGGTCATGACTGATGCTTGGCCAAATACCTGTGCGACTATCGTCTTCGCATTCCACGACCACGTCCACGAAAAGCAGCTCCTCCACGCCCTCTACCTCCCATGGCACCAGCAGCAGCATCTCCCTGGGCACTCTCAGACTGCATTCAAGTGACGGTAGGCATTAAACAGCTGACTTGTTCTATATATACAAGATATAAAGTTAAAATTTATGTTATTTGTAAGTATCAAAATGATTAGCCAGTATCTCGATGTCTCAATACAGCAGAAGTTCAAGAATCCCGAGTCCGTTCTCATTTCTAACTGGAAAAAAATGAAACTGTTTTCTCCTTCAGACCAAATGCAGAGGGATATATAACATGATGACCACAGATGACCAAGCTACTTTCAATGAAATATGAAAGTAAATAGAACCGACGTACCTTTGGATTTTTCACCGTCTCGTCAACACTTAAAACAAGGCAAGCAGCCTCAGTAGCAGCATTTATAGCATTGATCTACAGTAAAAGACATGGTTATTTCACGTGCCAAATGACATTACTAAGAAAAGGGGAAAAAGAAAAAAAAAAAAACAAGGACAATCTATGATGTGGCTATGCACTACTACATCTATGCTGTTAGATAACAAGCATATACCTTTACAACTGCTGGCTCCCAGACAAAGTTAGCATACGAATCAGCAATTCCTCCGGTGTTAATGTCAACTCCATAAGGTGCACCCCCAGCTACAAGAAATTTATATTTAGAATCTTTTAGCAAACAATTATCAAATGCTTGATGTAAATGCGAAAAACCAACAACTCCATATAACGCTCCAATACATATTAAATCCTTCTTTTTAGTACAAATAGTCTAATCTATAACAAATTGCATAAATAAATGATAATATTTGCTATCCAGAGAAAATAATTATTTAAACAAATATAAAATTTTAAACAAAATGAGAGCTCACCTGTCGAGTGTTTCTGTCTTAGTTTGTTTAGCATATCAGTCGCGTCAAATCCCGCATTGTCGCATAGTTGTCGTGGGATAACCTGCAACATAGGTGGAGAACAGCTAAGTAAGACCACTTATCACCATTCAATTATTAGTATCACAGCATAACACTCTCATTCATGGTATTTCTTATTCATTATTCAGCATAAGCAGAAAAAACTTAGTACTCTTACCTTGAAAGACAAAGCATATAAAACTAGCTATAGATCTACTGGTATTTCTCATTCTTGATGTTGAATGAGGTCCAAAGTTAACCCCACAAAAAAAATTAAAAAAAATAAAGAAAAGAGAAGGAATTGAGAGGTGCATGAGAACTGAAGAGATATTACAACACATCAATGCAGTCCCAGGCAGTTTGTCAAATATTAAACCATCAGTTTGAGAAGAACTATTTCTGGCCATTTATTAGTGCAAAGGTCTGGTTGATTACCCAAAGCTAGGGCCCAAAACAGAGGCACTAAGATCATTTAGGATTAAGAAAAATCATTTTGAGGAAATGTCATATTGTTGACCTAATGACCAAGAAACTATGATCACCCACACTTAGATTTAACATTCGAGGGTTAGAGATTAAACTAACATATTCCTGTATCTTAATCTCAACCATTGATAATAACTCTAAGGGTAGGTAACCATAAATTCCTGGTTCAGCAGGTGAACTGCTTCTTTTTTTTCTGAAAAATCATTATGCTAAACCAAATCATTAACATGATGTAGGCTTTAAGAAAATTTAATAATCCCCAAGAAGTACTTAAGACCATCGGTAGTGCAGTTCTTGGAATACAGTTTGAAGAGGAAAAGAAGAGCCTTTAAAGAGAATAATCCATCTCCATGTAATGGATTAACCAGCAAATACAGTTGCCATTTAGAATCAAGATTATCCACCCGCCCTGAATGTACTACTATCTAAACTAGGAACTCATCTAGGTCAAAACAAATCAAGTTTAACAAGCACCCTGATACTTCTACAAGTTAGATAACCTCATCTACTTGTTTTTATGCAGGCAAACTGGAATTTGATGGCTACCCAAGCTTTACCATCCCATGATCCCAAAAACGAAAAAGAAAAAAGAAAAAAGTTGCATCGACCAGATTATAAATCCGATGTCCCATAACTCCTCCATACGTACAATTTAATTTGCACTACAATAATAACTAGCTATGTTTACAATCATGAAGAACAGCCATTCTAACAAAAAGGCCCAAAAATGCGTACCTCCAGAGCTTTTGCGTATGAGTTGATGAAAAACTGAGACCTCCCAGCAATTTCACGTGCTTTGTCCCTCAAGTAACGGCTGATCTCCATCTGCCACCAAACACAACATAACAATCAACAAGGAAAACATCTCAGATAAACTTTGCAGATCTTACTAAGAGTCAGAGACACATACATCTATAGCACCACCACCAGGAACTACAGTTGAATTCTTTAAAGCCCTTCTAACAATCATGATCGCATCATGTAAACTACGCTCAGCTTCCTCAATGAACTAAAATAAGAATCGAAGAGCAAGTCAGAGAAATCAGCATTGAAAAGGAAAAAGAAAAGAAGCAAACTTAAAAAGGAAACAGAGCTTAACAAATGGCATACCTGATCAGCTCCACCGCGAAGAACAATTGTGGCAGTCCTACCAGATGGGCATCCACTAAAGATATTAAACCTCTCATTTCCAACTTGCTTTTCTTCAAAACATTCGCATGTTCCAAGGACCTATAAATTAGAAGAAAAAACAAGTGAGTGTCAACTAAGAACAAAAGAAATAATTCCCAACTAAAAGGAAACACTTGGATAGTAATCTAAGGACAGATAAATGACGCAATTGTACATAAAACTATAGTGTGACAATACATGACATAGCAACCTCATCAATAACATCATTGATGGATGTCTGCACAGTGCCACCAGTGGCAGCAGCTACCCTTTGCAGATCTTCTTCAGCTACACGGCCAGCACAGAATATATCTCGATCTGCAAAATACTGTTCAACCAAATAAATTGCATCAGATTATTTGTTGATAAAACTCTTCTTTACTGTCATTATGAAGATACTATTTACTTCACACTGAAAAACGCTGAAGATATCGCAAATTTCCAGTTAACTTCCACATTGATGATGGAGATTATACACAAGCATATTGTGAAAATAGGACCATGATAAATATTTATTTAAATTTCCTACGAGATCAGGAAGACTTGCGCAGCCGGTGAGATAGATGATATTAAATAATGAGTTTTATATAAAATCACCCCAACTGAAGGGAAAAATTCTCCATTTCCTCTCTACAAGGTAAACAAGGTCAAGCTTGTTGCCCTAGGGTCAAAGGACTAATCCAGAGGGAAGATGAAGGGGGAGAATTAACAGGGAGAAAGGAGGCATCACCTGTGTTGCTAGATCACCAATAGCCAACCGTGAAAGAACAACTTTGGCCCCACTCTGCACACACTTATCCAGCTTGTCATAAATAATATTCCATTCAGCATCAACAATGGACTGATACTGCGATGGGTCTGACAATCTGCAAGGGAATGAAAACATCAAGTCAAATACAAAAATTGATTAAAGGCATTAAGTAACACACTTCAAAAGGAGCAACATGACCCTTCCTACCTTATCTCAGCATTTTCTTTCTCAGATTTAAGCTCCAGTTCAATATTTAGTATTAGTATCTTGGGATTAAGAAACTTTTTTGGTTGCTGTTCAAAACCGGCATAAGAGAATGTCTTTTTAAAGGCAACGCCAGTTACTAGAAAGGAATCACGCATGTTACCACCAGAAACCTGTAGAAGTAGAACCAATTCCACCATTAAATCATTCAGAATAAGCTTACACTGCCTATTTCCATATAAGCCAGGCCTAAGAGTTTACCTTCTTTATTCCAATCATGTTAAGACGATCCTCATCACCTATCGCAATGACAGCATCGACAACCATTTTAGCAAAGAACTCCTTTTCTCCGCCAATGAGCTTTGAGGAGAGTGTTGTAGCAGCACAGTTAGCTAGTAGCTCCTTCTTCTCTTCGAGGCTTTTCCCCTCAATGCTGGAAGCAAGTTGCTTGATTCTCTCAATCGCCTGTGAATTCCAAAATGCAGAAAGATCAGAGCAAGCGCCATCTCAAAACATACATATAGGGAAATCAATTCTGCCTAAAAAGTACCAAATAGCTAGCGGTTCTATAACTCCTGATCAAATTCTGCGGGTGCACTCCATCCTCTACGAAAGGCTTGGCCTCCTTCAAGAACTCGCCTGCAAGCAGAACAACTGTAGTTGTTCCATCACCAACCTAGACCAAAAGGAAGAAACATTCTCCAATCCATTAGGGATTGGAATTCGTAGAACGAAATCTGAGAGAGGTGAAAAGTGAAGAAGAAGAATACCTCAGAGTCCTGAGACTTGGCGATGTCGACGAGGATCTTGGCGGCGGGGTGAACGATGTCGAGCAACTTCATGATGGTGGCGCCGTCGTTGGAGATGGTGACATTGCCCTTGTCGTCGTGAATGAGCTTGTCCATGCCTCTGGGGCCGAGCGTGGTCCTGACGACGTCGGCGACGGCCGTGCAGGCGTTGATGTTGCTCACCAGCTGCGCCTTCCCCTGAGAGGTGTCCGTGCCCTCCTTCAGAAGTATGATCTGCGGTTGCTGTTTGTTTCATTTTCACAAACACCACCACAACAACCGGAGTTAGATCACAGTGACGACGACTAATACCAGTGAATGTGAGAGAGAGAGAGAGAGAGAGAGCGTACCATCATACTCGCCATTGTTACCGATGTGGAGGATGGATGTTGAAGCAGGAGAGAGAGAGAGAGAGAGAGAGAGAGAGAGGGAGAGGGGACTAGGGTTTAGTGAGGCTCTTTTTCTAGTGTTCTTTTGATTTTTCAAAGTGGAGCTCCCTCGCTTGAGACATGTCGTTTTTGGTGAAGTTGACAACATGTCGTTTCTGCTTCATCCTAGTATATTTAGGCCCCGTTTGGGATTGCTTCCCTTTTAAAAAAATCAGTTTTTGTTTAAAATTTTAGATTTTATTGTGTTTGGTAAATAAATAAAAAGTAACTTTAATTTAAAGTTATTAGTCACTGGCAGCAGATTTTAGAAGCAGCCCACAGGTTGTTTTTAGAAACTGATGTGGATCAAAACACACTTTGCAGTTGGTTTATGTACCGACAGTACTTTTAAAAATATTATTTACCAAACACGAAACTGTTTTAATTCACAACTGATTATTCTCAGAACACAGCAACAACAGTTTTTTTTTTAAATATGAACTAACTTTCGATGCATACACCCTCATGCTTCACAAGCTAGCTCAATTCACATGGCTTTTCTGCACTAGTTCTTTGATAATATGTCAAATTAAACATTGAGATGCTCGCAGTCATCCCTTGTGTGACATCAATGGTTCACTGCCTAATATATTCAATACATACACAACTACACAAGGCTTTTTCTTTCTCCTTAATGTTGCTACTCTTTGTTCTTTCCTGAAATCAATCAAATAGAGTTAGTGATCTAAGTTTTCGGAGGGCCAAAACTTTTAATGCCCTTTTTCTGGATCAGGTGTTATTTTCACTAGCAAAGCTGCAACCTGCAAGGATCATGCATGGTTATCTCCCTAATACTACAACTGTGCGCCACAGTTTTCAGTCCACTTTTCAGATATGATAGCATTCTTGATTTCGCAAATTGTTTCGATTCTCTCTCTTTCTATTGCTTTATTTTATCCTTTATCCGGTACTTCTCTACTTGCATTAAGTTTGTCTAGGTGAGTTCAGAAACTAGAATGATTCTGTCACAAGCAAAGTCAGTAGATATATATATATATATATCTCCGACACATTCAACTTAATCGTCAATGCATGCCTCTGCATCTGCAATTTGAAATATTGATCCAGGTGAGCAAGCCTCTAAATAAGAAGAGAAAGTATGACAATGAGGATTGTTGGTCCATCCTATAGCTGAAGTGGTACCAATTGCCGGAAGAAGGACATATCAGTGATTTTAATTTCCCTATAGCTGAAGTGAACCAATCACCAAAACCAAGTATCAACTTCTTCTCAGTTCTCATTGAATCTCTGCATTAGTGATTTGTGATGCATGGCAGGTTATTTATGACAACTGAAACTTGATCTTGTTCGAAACATCTTTGGAATCTCTGATTTTGGAAATGCAGTTCAAAGAGTTTAATCTTGAAATCAATAATATTGCTCAAGAGTGTTAGAGAGAATAATGCAGTCGATCACTACAATCTAGCATCAGTTTCTGCAGTGGCTACAATCTTGCCTCAGTTTTGATTAGTTGTACATTTGTTGTAAATTCATATCAGTTTCTGATTTGCTATAATTGCTATTTATTCTCTGTGTTACAGCAGCAATTAGACTGCTATATAACTGTATACTTGTAATGAGAATGTTAAAGGAAAATCATATTCAACATGGTATCAGCCTAGGTCTAAGATCCTTCCCTGTGTCTCATCTTTTCACGTTTTGTTCTTCAATCTTGTTCTCCTTCCCTGTGTCTCATCCTTTTTCTCCAGCAACATTCCTTTTCTAGCACTCCTTTCCCAGCAGCAATCCTCTGTACATGATGCCGCATCAACACAACGTGCCTCGGTTGTTCTCTTCTCCTACATGGGCGTCCTCTTCTCCATGCCCACAAAGGTTTACCAGCCCCAGTATTGTTGCCCCTTTTGCTGGAGTCCATTATGTTGCTGATCCTCATTGGTACCCAGACACCGGTGCAACCCATCACATGACAGCTATGTCTGTCAACAATCCACAATCTTATGGTGGCCCTCATAATGTATATATGGGTAATGGGGACTCAATGCCCGTTTCCCATACTGGTAACCTCCCTTTGTCATTAGGTTCTTCAAGTTTTTCTTTACAAAATGTCTTCCGCATTCCTTCCATTCGTAAAAATCTTCTCTCTGGTGCTCGTTTTACCAAGGACAATCTTGTTTTCTTCCTCTTTGCTCCTGATTTCTATCAAATCTATTGTTTACGTACCGGTCGCTTGTTGTTTCAGGGCCCATGCAAAGATGGTCTTTATCCACTTCGTTTTTCTTCCGAGTCCATAGTCCCGCATGCACTCTCCTCTGTTCACTCGTCTCTTTGGCACAATCGCTTAGGTCATCCCTCCTCTTCCATTTTAGCTTGTTTAGGCTCTACTCTTGGCTCCACACCTTCTCTTAATTCCTTTTGTAATAATTGCGCCCTTAGCAAGTCCCATCAATTACCATTTTCCTCCAAAAATATTTCCGCTTCTTCTCTCTTTTCTATAATCCATAGTGATGTCTGGATGTCCCCTACCTTATCTGTCACTGGTTTCAAATATTATGTCCTGTTCACAGATGAATACTCTCGTTATACATGGCTTTATCCTATGCGCCGCAAAAATGAGGTCCTTGCTCACTTTCAAAAATTAGTTGCAATGATTCACACTATTTTCCACAGTTCTGTACAATACCTCCAAAGTGACAATGGTACAGAATATGTCAACCATGCCTTCTCCCAGTTCTGTGCCTCTTTAGGCATCCAACATCGATTTTCTTGTCCATACACTCCAGAACAAAATGGCTTGCTGAAAGAAAACATCGACATATTGCTACTATGGCACGCACTCTCCTTCTCACCTCGGGTGCTCCTCAAAATCTTTGGTTTGAGGCTGTTCTCACATCTATATATCTCATTAACCTTCTTCCCACTCCTACTCTAAATTGGGATACTCCTCACACACGTCTCTATGGTCATTATCCTTCTTATTCCTCTCTTCGAGTCTTTGGTTGCTCTTGTTTTCCTCATCTTGGTCCCTATGTCTCCAACAAACTCTCGAGTCGTAGTATAGAGTGTGTGTTTCTGGGTTACAGTCCTCAACACAAGGGTTACCGTTGTCTCGATCCCACCACTGGTCGTGTTTATGTCTCTAGGCATGTTTTATTTAACGAAACATCTTTTCCATACAAAAATTTGCAGGTACAACTTCCTGGTCCGTTGGAATTCACAATTTTGACCAGCATCAGTCCTCTTTCTACCTCACCAGACTCAATTTCCATCAGTTCCAATTTAAGGCCCACTGACCCAAGTCCGAGGTCACAGCCCAATGCCCAATGTTCCCATTCTGGTCAACATTCACCCTTGGTGTCTCTTGCATCAGACCCGCAATCCGGCCTAGCAGATCTCCCGCTGTCTCACGCTGTCGGAGTTCCATCCTCACCCCTCTTTAGCCCGACATCGGTCCCAGCCTACACATCCGATCAAGAATCTCCTCCGTCGGCATCTCATGCTCCTCCATCCCCGCCGGGTTCCCATGCTCCTCCGTCGCCGTCGGCATCCGGTGCTCCTCAATCCCAGTCGGGTTCCCCTGCTCCTCAGTCGCCGCCGGCCCCAGTTCTCCAGTACAGTCGGCGTAGTCCTCATCACCAACCGGCGCCTGTACCCGAGCCGCCTGCTCAGTCCACCATCCCAGATCCTTCAGCCGTCGCTGATCCTCCAACACCGATGGATGCACCTTCAGATGTCGCTGCACCTTTCCCTGCTCCTCCACCAATTCTGCCGCCGGCTCCGCCAGTCCCTCCACCCGTTCATCCCATGACAACACGCCTTAGGGATGGCACTATCACGGAAAAAGTTCGCACTGATGGCACAGTCAAGTACCCTCTTCCTCGAACCCTCCTTACTGCTCTTGATTCTACTAAACCCACATGCTATACTGAGGCATCCAAACAGCAAGTCTGGCGTGCTGCCATGGCTGATGAAATTAATGCTCTGTTGAAAAACAACACTTGGATCCTGGTTCCTTCCTCCCCATCCCAGAATACGGTAGGCTGCAAATGGGTTTTCCGAGTGAAGCACCATCCGGATGGCACGGTAGAACGTCACAAAGCCTGGCTTGTGGCTAAAGGATTTCATCAACAACAAGGTATTGATTATGAAGAAACCTTTAGTCCTGTGATTAAACCTGCCACTATTCGACTTGTGCTTTGTCTTGCTGTGTCTAGAGGCTGGTCACTTCGTCAATTAGATGCCAAGAACGCATTTCTTCATGGTTTTCTCAAGGAGGATGTATATATGACTCAACCACCAGGGTTCATTGATCCATCTCGGCCATCTTGCGTTTGCGAACTCAACAAGGCACTTTACGGGCTCAAGCAAGCTCCCCGTGCTTGGTTTCCCCGCATGACTTCTTTCCTCTTGTCAGTTGGTTTTGTTCAGAGTTTAGCGGACTCTTCTCTATTCATTTTTCGTCATGGAGTGCACACTATTTATTTTTTGTTGTATGTTGATGACATTGTGGTTACGGGTAGTGACAATCAGCTTCTCCAAGGATTTATTGCTGCATTGGGGCGTGGTTTTGATATTAAGGACCTTGGTCCTCTGCATTACTTTCTTGGGTTACAGGTCTCCTCTCACAATAATGGACTTCACATCAGCCAGCTCAAGTATGCTCATGATCTACTTGTCAAGCATGATATGCTGCTAAGTCAACCGGTTAGCACACCTATGTCTGCCAAGGCCAACCTCACTGCCACCGAAGGAGAATCTCTTGCCAATCCTACCACATTTCTAGAAATTGTTGGCTCTCTCCAATATTTGACAATCACTCGCCCTGACATTGCCTTTGCAGTGAATTCTATTTCTCAGTTCATGAGTCAGCCCCGCGCACCACATTTGATTGCTGCCAAACGTATTCTTCGTTACATCAAAGGCACACTGGATCATGGTTTGTCATTCAGCCCTCAACGCCAACCTGTTCATCTCTCGGCCTACTCGGATGCAGATTGGGCTGGCTGTCCAGACTCCCGTCGCTCCACCTCTGGCTACCTCATCTATCTTGGCAGCAACTTAATCTCATGGTGCTCCAAAAAGCAGCCTATTATTGCTCGTTCGAGTGCAGAATCAGAATATCGCTCCCTTGCTCATGCTAGTGCCGAAACCACCTGGTTAGGCTTCTTATTATATGAACTTAGCGCTCATATTCAGTTCCCTATCTTGCTTTACTGTGACAACCTTAGTGCAACCTACATGGCATCTAATCCGGTTTTCCGTGCCCGTACAAAACATATTGAGTTAGATTATCACTTTGTCCGTGAAAAAGTAGCACTTGGTAGTCATCGTGTTAACTATGTCCCTTCTGTGGATCAACCTGCTGATCTTCTCACAAAACCACTTCATAAACATCGTCATCTTCTCCTCCGTACCAAACTTGTGCGTTCAGCACCGCCCAGTTTGAAGGGGGGTGTTAGAGAGAATAATGCAGTCACTACAATCTAGCATCAGTTTCTGCAGTGGCTACAATCTAGCATCAATTTTGATTAGTTGTACATTTGTTGTAAATTCATATCAGTTTCTGATTTGCTATAATTGTTATTTATTCTCTGTGTAACAGCAGCAATTAGACTGCTATATAACTGTATACTTGTACCTTTTTCTAAGCATGCAGAACTGCTGCTTGAAGACCCGCTCTTAGACCTTTAGCTTCAGCAATTAAAACATCAGCAAACCCTATATGTTTGGTTGAAACAATGATTGGTCTTCCTGATGCATCTCTAATGACAAAGGCTGCAGAGGCAGAAGCAGAATCTTGCAAAACTGAACCATCAAAATCAAGTTTAATATAAAAGGATGGAGGAGGTTTCCATCTTATAATTCTTGAAGTATTTTTTCTTTTAGGAGGAGCATAAGGTTCAATAACAAAAGAGTAATTAGTCATCATAGTATTAGATAGATAAAAGACTTGAGCAAGACTCAATAGCTGATTTCTGAAAATATAAGAATTTCTAGCATACTAAATGTTATAACATAAGATCAATATGGAATTCAAACCTGTAAATTTATTCTTCTTTAGATCTATTCTAATGAAATTAATCCATTCAATAAAAGAAGAACGCCATTGTAAAGGTTGGAACTGTAAAGGAAGATAAGACCAAACCTATTTAGTGTAGGAACAATGAAGAAACAGGTGAACAATGCTTTCTTGATGAAATTGACAGAAAGGACAGGATCTATCAATTGTAGCATTAGTGTAAGTATTATCTCTTGTTTTAAGTCTCTGTCTTATAAGCTGCCAACTAAAAACTTTTAACTTTCAGAGGAATTTAAGTTTCCACATGGTATAGAGAAAACATGTTTTTCTCTCTGACTCTCTCACGAGAGAATGTCCGCTTGCGGCTATCTAACCCGAGGGCCGGCGGTAAACCTACGATTGAAAAGGTGGGATTTTCTCTTCTCTCTAATCGCTCTTCCGGGGACGGCGGTGAGCTTCGACTTCATCGAGTCGCTGAGTTTGCTGCATCTGATCATCTTCTGTTGATCAGAGGCGCCTTTGCCTTATGGCGGGGGAGGGGGGGGGGATATCTCGGTGGTGGTGCTCTGCTGGCGGCTGCGACAGCGGTGCGGCATGATTTCAAGTCTGGCAGCGTTGTGGCTTTTTTTGGGTGGCTCGTTGATGGTGGAAGGAATGAGAGCGAGTCTGTTGGTTGTTTCATGTTTCTACCCACGACGTTCGAACCGGGTGGATTGGATCTGGCTTGGGTAGTGTTTGTCGATGCTTTCCGGGTCGCTGAGGATGGCGGCGATGTGGTGGCTGGTCTAGACAATTGGCTGGGAGCTATGGGATCGGCGATGGTAGTAGTAGCGCCGGCGGTCATGTTGCTGTCGGTGGAGGTTCTGTGCAGGCTAGGGTTTCCAATGGTTGGGAATTCTGGGCCTCAAGTGGGAGGTTGGGCCTTCCTTGTGTGGACTTGGGCCTCCTTGGTTATTTTGTTTTTCTTTTTAATTGGGTATGCCTTCTTTTTTATCAAATGAGGTTAGGTCAAGTTTCTTTTTTTGAGAGAATAGGTCGCAAAGATCTAATTTGCTCTGTTGATCTTTTATTCGCTTCGGAGCGTTAGGTTTTTGTTAGAATAAAGGTGCGTAATCTAAAAAGATGAGTGTACTGGGGGTATACTGGTTTCTTATTCTGTATTGAGAATAGGTTCTTAGGATACTTTGTAATACGGCTCTTTCTGACGGCCCGTAGGGGTGTGTCGTGTTGGTACTGCTTGCTGAAATACAATATTGGGATGACCTTTTTACTCAAAAAAAGTTTCCACATGGTATTCAATAAGGTAGACTGAGAATGATTAGGAATATTAGTATACTGAAGATCTGATGCAGACTTGATAGTAAACTTACCATTACCATTTGGTCCCCAGACAAATTCATCCTGATAAGGAGAAAAAGGTAAAGGAACAGCTATGATTTTCTTAACAATATCATCTGGTAAGAAATTTCTTAACTTAGGTTTCATTCCATTGAAAATCAGAAATGTAATCCTTAATTAATTCAGAAGTATTAATATGGTTTCTTTGATCTGGATGAATGAAATTAATGAGAGGAAAACGATATATCCAATTATAGAGACAAAAATTAATATTGAAACCATCACCAACTATCCATGTTATACCTTGTAGCAAAATACCTCTGGTATTCAAGATCCCTTTCCTACCACTGAAGCATTAGAAGTTTTCTTAGCTGAAAAGAAAGAATCCTTTCTCAATTATTTAGCCTTGATTAATTTAACCCACCAATTATCTGGTTCAGTAAGAATCTCAGGGAGAAATCATTGCAGCTAATGTACCTATTGATTCTTTCTTTCTAGAACATATTAAAAGTAAAAGCGAAATCCAAAGTCAAACATGCTAAATTTCAAGAAGTGCTAGCAAACTTGTAGTTCTTTCCAAGACTTTTTCAAATTTCTATCTCAACACAGAACCTGAATGCAAATCTAAGGACATCACCAGTATCACTTCATCATTTTGACAAAGAACAGTACTGATTTTGAAGAAAGAAATGAAACAAGTTCTAATTTTTTGGAGGATAGTCACTGAGGGACTGAATCACTCAGCATCAGGGTTGTTGGGTCAAGTTTGTATACATATGCTCGGAATCTTCCTTATTGCTTAACCAACTAAAATTGAGAGTTTTCTATATAATACTTGATACTCTCCCTATCAACTAGCCTAGGATAATCTATCTAGGACAGCTTTGTTGATCATGTATCTGGAATCCTACTTGTACATTTTAGACACTTGGATGTATGACACCAAAACTTCAATAATAGGCTGCTCTCTTCTACCTTATCTTAGTCTTTAATAAACATATAGTAAACCCATGTTCCACGAGGAGTACGGAATTTCCGTCTCACAAGCAAGCTTATATATACATGTTTGTATTTCTATAGAGAAAACGAAACTCTAAAGCAAATAATATTGAATCAGGGTACTGGTCACCATGCAATATTAATTGTTGGAAAAAATTCTGACATCACATGGCTGGACCCTGAAACTACTCTCTGATCATGATTTAAGCGAAACGTCTGTGCACAAGAAATCCTTGTTTGATATATAACATTAGGTTTATTTATTTATTCATTTGTATAATTGTGTCATTTTGCTACAATTATATATATCTTGTTGACTATATAGAATTATGTTATTGCAAATGGTCAAATGCACAAGGTCGCTAGCTTTTAAGCCTGAGAAACGTGAACCCTTATTTCAACTACTACAGAAATATGTATATATAGATGTAAGGAGGTAACACAAGCGAAGCTGTACAAGCTCCCCAAGCCAAAATATGGCAAAGAAACTTGCATTATTCCTTTATTTCCTATCCATCATGCTAGTTAATCTAACCAGCTTTGGCCAAAGTCGTTCTATTGCTACAAATGACTTCAATTTAGTCTCTGATGGAGTAAACCACACTACTGGGGATAAACCGAATTTTCTTTGGTTAAAGCATAGCTTGTTTGCATCTGATAGCTGTGATGAGACATATGGGTTCTTGCCATGCACCAGCACAGTCCTTGGTAATATCTTCCTCATTATCGTCTATGGTTACTTGATGTTCCTTTCAGCCAAGTTATTGTCAGCTGGAAGTGAGATTCTGCTGCAAATTTTAGGACCTGGTATCATAGGGGGTCTCTTCTTGCCTCTGTTGAGTACTGTACCTGATGCCACCATTATCCTTGGTAAGCTAGCTTAGCTTTACTAAGATACCATAATACTCCTCAATGTATAAGTTAGGCTTTTGTCAATCGAACATGAAATTGTTGACTGGATCACTGTTAACATCATTTCCTTATCAGCTGGTAGAAGATGATATCCATCCATGAGTTTAGCATGGTACTAAGTGCAAATGTAGAACAAGTCCTCGGAGTGTTTGACATTTTGACATTTTTATATTCATGTGTGAAAGTGTGAAACTATAATTTCTAGTAGCCATGATTTTCTAAATGCATACGTGACATGTGCTTGTAATTAGTTGGTATTAGCTTATGTCAACTAATGACTTTATTAACTTAATGAATTAGTTGAGGAATTATAATTAATTTCACATGCATAGACAATTCATTTTTCTTATATTGGACTACTTCTCATCCACCCAAATTTAGTTCCACAATACTCTTGAGTCTTGACTGAAAGTAACTTATGTAGTTATGTTGGTTTTCTTAATCAGAGGCAGCACAATCTTGTGCTACATGATCTGCTAATATTTCAACCAATTTGGCTATGTTAAGTTCTTTTTCAAGAATTTAACCATGAATTTAACATTGCTAGTAATGGTGTATGAACAGCATCAGGACTTTCTGGGGACACGGCAACGGCACAAAGTCAGGTCTCCGTTGGAATGGGCTTGCTAGCTGGATCCAATGTAATGCTTCTCACAATCCTATGGGGGACCTGTCTTCTAGTTGGCAAATGTGACCTTGAAAATTCAGTTGCAGTTGATGAAAAAGATACAAAGCGTTTTAGCTTAACTGGTACTTGCCTGTACTCTTTTCCACTTAATATGTGTAATTCAATGTTTGTAGATGTTAAATTTAGTTATTTAATCAAAACTGATATGCCATTTGTATTCTATCAGTATGAAGTGAGGAGGATTCCGGAAACCAATAAGACCAATTAGTCATAAAGAATCTTGACTAATGCCACTATTTGAATGTAGTTTTCATCTCAAGTTGTTTCATCTTCAGTCGATTTGATTCTGTTGATTGTTGAATGTGTCAGTGCCACACTTACTATAACATTAAATCTTGCTGAAAGGAATATGTTATAGGCAGCAAAGCTTAGTCTTTGATCATGAATGACAACTTTTGTTAATATTTATGTTCAGTAACGAAATACATTGTTTTGTTTAATCTTGATCAGGATCTGGAGTGAGCACAGATATTTGGACAAGCTATGCTGCATGGATCATGGTTATCTCCATTATTCCTTTTGTAATAGTCCAACTACCTCAAGTTTTCACTGCGACTTCGGATAGTAGCTTGCCAATTCTAAGTTCACTCATTGTTGCAATCTGTTTTGTGATCGCTTATAGCATCTATCAGGTACCTGCAGGTTTTAGATTCGAAAAAGTCTTTATCTAACATGTAGCTTTTTGAGAATGAATATCCTTCAGTTACCAAATGCCATGTTTGTCTGATTATCGTATCATCTCAGCATCTTCCCCTCAGTCATGCCCAAATTCATAGACCTCACTTAGTAATACTGATGCAGATTTTTCAGCCTTGGATTCAGAAGAGAAGACTTGCATATGCAAAGCATAAGCATGTGATGTCAGAGATTCTAAAACAGTTGAAAACAAACTCGCTTGGAAAATTGCTTACAGATGATGGTGATCCTAACAAAGTTGTTATAGAGAAGTTAGTCTTCCTTGAAACTCAGACTCCTTTTCACCTCAATAGACTAGACATTTGGGATTTCAGTAGTAAATCAAATAATCAATATATTTGCCTTACCATGAAAAATAAATAAATAAAGGAGCCTCCTAGTAGGATGGTAGGCTTTTAAGTACTCTTTTGAGCCTTCCTTAGTAGCATGTTAATTTTGTTTTAGTGGTAAGGTACATGTTCTGTTACTTTTACTCAGACTTCCTTAGTTCTTGCTTTGAGTAATTTGAAAACTGGATTAAGTTGAAGGATCTGCAGAATTTATTGATGCCGAAATTACAGCTCGTCTAATATCCTAAGTATGTTTTTCTTTGATTCCTAACTAAATATTAATTTTGAAGCAAGAAACATGTAGGATGAACTCTCTGTTGATCCAATGACAGGTTATTCAGGACACTTGATCAGAACTCGAATGGTTATTTGAACACCACAGACTTAAGATCTTTGATAATAGGAATCCAATTTGATGATGACGTAGATATAAATATCGATGAAGCCATTTCTCAAGTGATGAGAGACTTTGACACAACTCGTGATTCGAAGATTGATGTTGATGAATTCTTCAAAGGAATTTCAAGGTGGCTTAACAAGGCTAAGCGTGCTGCAATGATGGACCGTGGAAAGGCTCCGCTATCAATGAAACTATTAGATGATTTTGATAAGGTATGTTCCTAGTCCTTTGATTCAATTTCCTGGTGTCTACATATTAACCATAGTACAATGATGACATACTATGCAGCAAACAAAGGAAGAACAAGATCGGTATGGGGATCAGATTGATGAGATTGTGGAGGATGTTAAAAATGCAAACTGGCATGCCTCAAAAGCAGCACTGATGTTGCTTCTGGGAACCATTGTTGCTGCTGTGGTTGCTGATCCCCTTGTTGATGCTGTTGACAACTTCTCAACAGCTACAAGTATTCCTACATTCTTCGTCTCATTTGTTATTCTGCCTTTTGTTAGCTCCAGTGAGATTGTGTCCACTCTAATTTTTGTCAGCCGGAAGAAGCAGAGAACAGCATCATTGGCCTACTCTGCGGTTCGTTAATCTACATCACATGTGTGTTTTAAGCATCAATTATATGAAGCGGTAGGTCTAATCAATCTGTACTTTGTGATGCAGATATATGGATCAGTAACAATGAGTAACATCCTCTCCCTGGCAGTGTTCTTGGCTCTTGTATATATTCGAAATCTGACATGGAGCTTCTCGTCTGAAGTTCTTGTCATTATAATTGTCTGCATTCTAATGGGAGTTGTTGCTGGTTTCCGCACCACCTTTCCTGTTTGGATGTGTTTTGGGGCTGTACTGCTCTATCCACTTTCTCTGTTGCTGGTTTGCATTCTTGAATATGTTTTTGGGTGGTCATAGACCTCAGTTTTATGCTGCTTTTGACAGATAAATTTGAACTGCGCTTGTATCTTTGCAGCAATTATTCAATGAAATTATCTGGTTTGTTATATTGGTAATTTTAAAAAGTGAGATGGTTCAGACGAGTCCTTGCTCATCCGAAGTGCACTCAGTAATCGGGGTCCGTTATTATACCAAGAGCCCTTTTGAATTGTACACTAATGTTTAATATCACTATGCACTCATCCAATAGTTGAACTTAAAAGTCATTGGCGACCAGTAAGTACTCACTGTTGACAGTCCCTCTTCAAAGTGAAAACACAATTCGTTTTCCAGTACCTTGCTCTTAACTAAACAGATCACCGCAAGTGAGAAACTTGAGAAGTCACTAAAACCTGTTTCAACAGATTACGCCCTGAAATTCTATGGAGGCACGGATTTATAGCCGCAAAAAATTCGAAAGGAGCTCTGAGTTCCATATTGTGGTAACAAGATTATGCAGGATCTTATTGCCAGCAATTTTATTCTCACGTCAAAGTTCAAACAGTAGCAGCACTTAAAAGGCACGAGTATGAGATAGATATGATTCAATAGCTTCATGCATAAGGTTAGAGGCCATAACTAAAAGCACTCTCAGCCAGATGGGATTCCTGGAACGATATAACGACCAATGAATCACTGGCTACAAGAGAACAAAGTTGCAGAACATAAACTCCAGCATCCATGGAGCATTAGCATATACATAGATAATTTCACACGGCCTTAAGCTATACCATCATTTAACAAAAGCTCCAAAAGTAAAGTTACTATATGACATCTAGTATTAACCCTACTACCAGTTAAGTTGGAAGTGTGAAACAAGATACTTCAAAGCGTCAGCCTTTCCTTCCAACCATCCATTCTTTCAAGAATCTACAGAACTGCGCACACTCCCAACCTGCGTCAAGCAACAATCACATTATGAGTAACTGAATTATTAACCCAATTACATGGATTAACTCCAGTAGGTAGGTAAGTAGAATTCATTTTACATCAAACATATCTCTTGTGAGGTGCAAAAAAAGAGTAATTCGGTACTTAGATTGCATGCATGGAAGCATGCACAGACAACTGGGTCTCATATATGCCAATACAACAGGATATATAAAAAGCAGGTGCCAATAAAGTGGAGGTGACTGCAAGAAAATTCGATGCCAGATAGGGGATTCAGCAGCAAAGGCCAACAGTACTTACCAAGTCATTAGTTCATAACTGGTATGTAATACTTACAAATAAACAAGAAAATGGGTATCAGTCTCATCTCATATAACGACACAAATCAACTTAGAATTAACACTGCAATGGAGCAAAGTTGACCGTTTAACTTGCTAATAAAAGCTGTATCTGCTTTACATATGAATGTAAAACAATAAATGACTCACCAAGCATCTCCCGACTGTGTATGCTAGAATAGATAAGACCAAATCACTGACTGCATAATATAAACTAAAGATATTTCATAGTTCATTAGCAAATATAATGCTTCTAATCTCATGCAAAGTGATGCCCAACAAGGAAGCAAACATCTAGTTAACATTAGAATTTAGAAGCATATCCCGATACGGAGAAGGATCCTAATATTAAGCTACTATATGACCTCTACTGTTAAGCCTATTACCACTTAATTAGAAGTAGCCAACCCATACAATGCATCCGCATCCATCAAACCAGCCTTTGATGCATAGTTTGCATTTTGCAGGACCCTCCATCAGAAAAAATCACACAGGAAAGTTTCGTCTGTTTAGATCAACCCTCCTCATCAGAGTTTCCACAAAATCTTCTCACACAGTTCCAACAGCAAATCACTGACATTTAACAGGAACTTCTTGCGCCTTGCAAGAGAACTACTTGACTAGACAGGTAAAGTAAAGGGAGACACTGCATAGAGCAATACAGTTGTATATGAAAAAGCAAAACTCACACAATCAAATCCATAAACTATTTCAGGGATAAGATTTTCCCTCTATACTCAGGGGGCTGCTTGTCAAGATACTAAGAGATTTAACCCTAGGGTTTCAAGAGCACAAAATGTCACTCAGGATATGGTAAATGTGGTGGCAAGTTCCAGATAATTGTACGAGAGATTTTGATCCCAAATAGGATTCAACAAAACCTATGCATTAAGGGTCATGGGCCAGGCGTTCATCCAAATTACTAGCTCAATTATCAACACTAGTCATGAGTTATACTTGGCAATCAAGTAATATTTGTTAATAAAGTATCAACCTCAATTTGCAACAGATATCAAATTGGAATTGACACTGCATCAGAGCATGAAGGCAAAGTTACATTGTCTAACATACTTATAAGAGCTGTATCTGCTGTACACAATGAAAATGTATAGGTGACTCACCGAGCATCTCATGATTCATTTGGAGATTCTTGTGTTTCTGGAAGCCTCTGTTTTAAAAGGCCTTCCTTGAGAAGTTTCACTTCCTTCTCAACATCCATCAACCTGCTACTAGCTAATTCAACACTCTTTTGGTGTGCTTCATATTCACTACTCCACCCAGCTTCAAAGTCCTTAATCATCGTTTCAATCGCCAGTCTATTCATCCTCTCTTCTTCTTCTTGCTTTATGCGTAGCTTTTCCAGTTCTGTGGTGCTTAAAACAAGGCCCCCGGATCCCGGAACATCCCTGTAGAGTGGCTCAACAGCCTGTGGACAATGTGCTCTATGTTCAGCAAATGCCTTTTGTGTTGCCTTTAAAGCTTTCCTATAGCCGTCCAAGAGATTTTTCATCAAGTGGACCTCATGCTCAAACCTAAACTTCTCTGTTTGAAACTTTTGCTGCTCTTCAAACCTGGCCTTATGCAAGTGCTCAATCATCTCATCCCTTCTCTGCAACTCTTGCATAAAATACTGCTGGTTATTTGCAGCTTGTTGGCACTCCTGTTCTTTTGCTGCATACATCATCCTAGCTTTTCCCATCCACTGCTGCATATCCTCCACTCTCCCCATCCACTGCTGTATTTGATCCATACCTGTCTCAAAGTCACCAGACATTTTACTATCCCAAGAGCCTTCTGTCCTCAACCTCTTATTACCATTGAGACCATGATGAGAATTATCATTCTCATGGTTAATCTCTCTCTTGGGACCATTACCATAAATGGAAGAACTTCCGGGAAGCATTAGGTCCCTTGGAGAAGGAAATTCTATGCCAAAATGATCACGCAGTGGCATACCATCCATACCCTGAGTAAGATTTCCTGAAGGAAACCCCTCTAAAGAAAAACCTTTAGGCAAAAGGTGGAAACCACCCTCCTGATCATCATCCTCCTCTTCCTCTTCTTCTATTTCATCATCTTCTTGTTCTTCTTCACCTACTCCTTCTCCCAACTCCATATTTTTATTTCTCTCATCCCCACAACCAAGATCATTAATACCACCGAGATTACACCGCTGCAAACAAGGCTCACCTAGATTGTCCTTCCCAGCCAAAACCCATTGGGCAGGCTCTGCCTCCTTAAATTCTTCAAAATCCATCACATCCTCATCCTGGACCTCAACCTCAACCCGCTCTGTTTCACCACAACCTTTCTCTACATTGTCTTCTCCAACGTCAACTTTCTCCGCATTTCCTTGCTGAGAATCAACTTTCTCTACATTTTCTTGCTCAGCCTCAACTTCCTCCACCTTCTCTTGCCCGACATCGTCTTTCTCCACATTCTCTTTCCCAACATCAACTTTCTCCGCATCTTCTCGCTCATCATCAACATTCTCCACATTCTCTTGCTCGACATCAACTTTCTCCAAGTTTTCGTGCTCAACCTCAACTTTGGTCACATTTTCTTGCCCGAGACACAACTTAATATCATTCTCCTCCAATCTGCCTCCCTGAACATCATCCATTTTCACATCCCCACCACCATCCTCTTCCTCTTCTTCCTCATCATCATCCTTCAAATCAATCTCCACTTTCGACTCTTGCTTCACCGAAAACAAATCCTCCTTCTGCGACTTGATCAAATGCTGCAAATGCGACGCATAGTAACAATTCTCCAACTGCGTGGCCTTACCTAGCTCCTCATTCACCATGTACCAAACCAAACCAGCCCAGTCCACCTTCCCAAACTGACCTTCTTTGATTGCTTTGGTATAACCCAACACCTCGCTGGGCATCATCCACATATCCCCGTGCAAAAGCATCCAATTCGAAACCAAATCCTCCAGAAAAGCTATCGACTCCTCCGACGCCGGCGGCTGCTCCTCGCCGGCATCTTCCACGGCGCTCTTCTTGGACTTGAGCGTCACCGGAAGCTTCAATGCGCGTCCCAGATCGGACCGGTTGACAAGAATCCTAAGCTCGTTGACGTAGCTACACCGCTGCTGGGAGTTGAAGTTGACGATCAATTGGGCGAGGAGATCAGCCCTAATGCTCCGATCGAACTTGATGTGGACGAAGTCCCACAAGCCCAGCCGCTTCAGGAGCTCCTCGTGGCGCTCGAAGTCTAGGGTTTTGGAGGGGACGAAGGGGATTGGCTTTAGGGTTTGGCGCAGAATCTCCAGCTTCTTCTGAGCGGCTTTCGGATTCCTGCCCGTCTTCTTGCGCTTCTTGCGAGCGAAGGTTATGGCGGTCCGGCTCCGAGGAGATCGGATGGGGAAGGCGTCGGGGTTGTCTTGGTTTGAGTCGGGTTGAGGCTTCATTTCTAGGGTGAGTGTTTCAAATTGGGAATTAGGGTTCTGTGGCTCCTCCTCTCCTTCGACTTGGGTCATACTCTGTCAGGGTTTCGCTTGGAGGAATTTTTCAGTGTCTTCTTTCTCAAAATGGGACTTGCTGGTTGCTACTGTCCTGGACTGAGAATTGTGAGTTTGTGACCCACTTCACCACTTGTATATAAACAAATATTGTTTCTCCACCTCGGTCCCAATACTGACTGTGTGGGTGTGTACTAAACTCGCTAACGTAACGAAATGCTGAGGGTCTTCCCGTTTTAGCGGCTTCTACTTCTCTTCCTTTAGTGGACATCTTAGTTGCGGAGGGTCTCTCCCTTTGATGCGGCTTTGATCCATGGTTTTCAGTCTCTGGACATTGAAGGCGATTCAAAACTCCTCATTGATGCTTTGGCTGGCAAATTCAAACCCTCTGGCGCGTTAAATCAATCATCCATGACATCAAGTACCTAGCTAGCACAACATCTTCAGATTCGTTCCATTCGACATGTTCATCGAGAAGCCAACTTCTTAGCCGATGCTCTAGCCAAGTTTGGACATGACACTCATGCTCAAGCGTGGTCTAATACTCTTCCGTTGGTAGCTAGTCTTGCTTTCTTTTTTGATTCTTTAGGTGTAGGTTGTTTTAGAGGTTCTGGGTTGTAATGTCCTTTAATTTTTTAAAGAAAAAAAAAAATTAGTTAACAAAACGATATAACTTGTTACCTCACTCCTGATAAAAAAAAATAATAATAATAAAATATTATACTTAAGGAACAAAATTAGAGATCAGAAGCCTGGAAGCCTGAAGCTGAAAATGACAAAGGGCGAATATATTGTAGAAATGATACCGTAAATTGTTCGCTCAATTCTCAATATGTTCATAACTAGACGTGATCTAAAAAAAAAAAAAAAAGAGAAGACTACAAGAGAATCCAATTAGGGAACCCTTAAGCTTCACGAATCACAATCCCAACATTACCACACACATAAAACGCACTAAAAGCACCATCAATACTAACATTCATTCTTACAAAATTGACATATTTTTCTTGTCAAATGGAAAATTTATTGCATATTCAAGCAAAAACTTATAAGTAGAGGGGCAGAGCATATGCATCGGTGGGCACTTGCCTATGGCCAAAATTTGGAAATTTGTGCCTTCCAATTTAACTAATAATCAATATTCCCTTGCTTATAAGCTAATACTAATAATCAATATTCCCTTGCTTTCTAATTTCTCATGCAGCAAATGCAATTAAAGGCAAGTTTATAAGGAAACTACTATAATTAACTATTAATTAATAAAGGACTACACGTCACCCACTTGAAAATGATTTATTTTACTCCTCATCAGACACGTGGAGCCTACCATCGCTTCGTGTGGCATTGTCCTTGTAGGCACCCACTAAATCAAGCCTTCGGACAATAGTGAAAGCAATAATCGTCTATGAAATCGCTCGGGCAGTTAGGACCAAGACCCATACAAAGACTATTCATCAAATGCATTAATAATTTTGTCCAAAAATCCAAAATGATCAATAGGTAGCATATTTCATGAAATACCTATTGGTGCATATGCTCTTAGGAACTGTTTTTTTTTTTTTTTTTAGAAAGTATAAGATACAAGTGAATCTGACACAATTTGAATTTGTTATAATTTTAGGCTTTGAATTTAATACATGTGCATAAGATCTATTTATCCCTCACGGTTTCTTAGGTGAGGGGATTGTAAATGGATATATAATGTTAATATTAAATTCTAGCATGAATCTGTAAGAAAGAAATGACTGTCACACCTCATTTAACTTTGTACTAATAGAGAGGCATGTTTGATCCACCTTCAACCAATAAAATATTTCACGCATAAACAAAGTAATTTGAGCTAAATTAAGAGATATCTTATTACAAGATCTATATATACGCGAATCTCAACTTGTTAACTTCAAAACTTTGCACTTAACTTCAAATTTCACCAACTAGCACAGGTAAACCTTCATCATAGCAATCATCTCCCAATTCATTTTAAAGACTAGAAGTTAATGAACCAAGAAAAGCACTAGTGCAACTGATTGACATTTACGTGTTTGTAGGTCAAGACCAGCTTGGTAGCTCAACATAACATACCACTTCCAATCTTTGGACCAAATATAGTTTAGGATTGCCTAACCAATACAGATAGAATGAATTGCCAAAAAAAAATAAAAATTACCGAGATAGAATGATTAGGCCAGCTAATGAGAAGACATCACGTAAGTAAAGTATTAACACCACATAGCACAATGCCATATGTTTGGAGCATAAATGTATCATAATATCATTTAAAAAAATAATAATAACTTGCTTAAGTGACGTTTTATTACTCATTAGCCGTACATGTCTATTAGTAGATATATATAGCCTGACCAAACACTTGCTCGCACTCTAATGCATAATCCTAACCACATACCAAAGATCTTGTTAGCCTCATGGCTAAGTGAGTGATATCAAATGAAGATCGAGGACAGTCCAGCTCTAATATTGGTAATTTGAAAGTCTTTTCGCATTTTTTTTTAAATGAAGGATTATAGACTTTATAACCCTAAATTGGGTATAGATTAGTATAAAAAAGACTACTCCGTTTGACATATTTTGAGCACCGAGTAGTTTATACGAAACAAAAACACTTGATCCTATAGGCAATCTATTCTACTTGATTCAAGATGCCGACCACGTAATTGTGGACTTGTGGTACGTTGAGATGAAGTATTTCTATAAAGGCTCATACAATAATTTTCTCTTGCATAGACCAAATAAAGCCAAACTAAGCAACTAGATTCTTCTTCTTGTTAGGGAAGGGACTCTCAACAACTAAAACACAACCCAATAGACCTTCTAAACCCAAGAAAACTAGGCCAAAAATTAACCTCAAGGCTCCATGCCCAGTTCGCGCCCCAAGAAGCCCATTTAAGATAAACCCTAGCTGCAAATCTGGTAGCCACCAAGACAACATCACCTCCATCAGATATGCCAACATCATCTAGCCTAACAGCCACTATCCGACCAACTCGTAAGCCCTCCCTGGGTTGCCACCGCTGTTGTCGAAGTCACCTAAAATTGGGAGCTCTATAAGCTGCCTCAATCATAGATCCCCATAGTTACAACGCCATCACGAGCGTCCACCGTTACAAACTATGCGCCGTAAGCGGCCACAGTGTCTACCTCTCATTCTCCTTAGATATGCGCCGCAAAATTCTCAAGATGTCGCCGCCAACAACAACCTGGGTCATCATTGCCACGTCCTGCAATAAACCTTTTCCAAACGCCATCTGATATATCCTCCATGATAAGCTCATAAATGTACATGATTTTGTATTGATTTCTTCATGTTTTCTTAGCTAGTTTCCATCTATTTGAGTAATTTATTTTATTTTTATGTTTTGTAGGTGTTATGGAGCAAAGTACAAGAAGTTATGGCCGATTTAATACAGTAGGGTCAGGCAATTCAATAATCTGACACTTTGACAGAAATCCATGATTTGAGGCCCGATTTCCTTTTAGAAGTCCAACAACGAGTATTAACTGCATATCTCTGTTTATTAGAGATATATGACATATTTTTAATGGGTGAAAATTATTAGGAATCTTAGAGGAGAAGCTATTTGAATCTTAAAAGGAAAAGAAGTGCAAATCTCCTAACCTAAACAATAACGAAGGGACGTCAGCTCAAGACGTACGTCTACGACACAAGAGGAGAAAGAACGACATCCTTTCTGCCATCATCTGGTCGTCATCTCTTCCTCTTCCTTTCTTCTAGTTTTTGTTTTCTTCATGACTATGTCTAGCTAAATACTTTTGTAGCTAGGGGCAATTTCAAAGCCCCAAACATGTTCAATTCATATTGATGACAATTCAGTTTTTGGTTTTCTATATTATCAATTGAGTGTTTGTTTCACTATGTCTACAAGATGAATCTTTACTTGTTTGTTTAGGTGCACAACTAAATGAATAGGTTAGGGTTCTAATGCTAGGAGTAACACTAGATCCATATATGTCGTGTGTTGATCCCAATTAAGTAGTAAAATGTTTTCTTGAATTACATGTGACTCAAACCCTAGGTTTAGCAAGACTACCAATGTACTTGTGACCCTAGATTTATCCAAACCCGGCCTTTTCTTGCTTAATGATTTTGGTATGTCAAACTTAGCGAGCTTGTGTCTAGGTTGTATAATCAAAAATAGATTAAGTGGTGAGCTTGTATTCACATAACGAGGAACTAAGAAAGGGTAATGGGTTAGTTCGAGCTTGTGAGTTAACTTCGGGTAAATTCAATTGAGAATTAGTATTCCATAACTGAGCTTTGATATGATTGAGTGTGTTTGGTGGTGGAGAATTAATGAGTCCTTTGTTTTTATCAATAGTTTTAAAGTTGGAAATTTTTTTTCTGCTTTGTTAACTTTTTGTGTTCAGTATTGCTTGAATTATTTCATATATCAAATAAACTCCGATTGCTATGAAATTTTGTGTACATGTTAGTCAATGTGTCTTTTGTGCCTGGTAAAGTTTCAGAAAATTCCAGCGAGTCTAGGTTAGTTCATTAATTTATTTTTGTTAACTATTCAGTAGCATAGTTTAGAGTAGTTTGTGACATTTGATTAGCAGTTTAGGAACAATCTTCAGCGGATAATGACCCTTGCTTGATCACTATATTATCAATGATGATATTTAACTGCAAGGTTTATGAATCAAAGTTACAACATTGAGAACGATGATATTTAAGTATTGCAGGTCACTTTATTGTTAGTTATGTAATTTTGGTGCAGGTCACTTTATTGTTAATTATAAATAAAAAATAAAAAAAATCCTCCAAACTGTTTTAGGGCTTGTCGCGGGAGCCAATATTTCTATCAGCACAATCAATTGCAGTTAGATGAGATAAGCTATGATACTGTGATGTTTATTATACACTAATTTTATATATATTTGAACAAAAATTACAATTTATATGAATCAAAGTTACAACATTAAGAACAAAGTTACCACATTCGTTTACATTATTTACATATAATTAAACTAAAATTACATAAGTAACAATAAAGTGACCTGCACTTAAATATCATCGTTTACACCAAAATTAACAATAAAGTGAACTACACCAAACTGTGCCCGTGACCCAGAGGGTAGAAATAAACACACAAAAAAAAGTGAATAATAACTGACCCGGTGACCCAACAGGTGAACTTGCTCATAGAGTGTTTACCAAACACCAACTAGGGCTTTGCTTATAAGCACAAGAGTTGAAAAGCTCCCCCAAACGCACCCTCAGACTCTAGGTGTAAAAATTGTGAGTACCACAATTGAGAGCTTAGGCAAGCAGTACAATTGATGTTGCAATGAAGGTATAGTTCATCAAATGGCTACCCCAAAGCAGTTTTAAGTGGTTTGATTCACAAGAATGAAGATCATGACCATGGAATCACCATGTTATTGGTAATTATCTTCGAATTACTGTCAAATTTACATTATTTCTTTAGTTTCTTGTTTTCAAGAGCTGTGCTTCAGTCCTCTTGTAACATAGCACATTATTGGTTTGGTACACATTCTAGAATCTAATCACTTGTAGTTGGTATATGCTCCCAATCCTATAAGACAGGCCAATCTAAGGGGGGTGTATTGTATATGGAATTAGTGGAAGTTTTAAAGAAATCTATGGAATTTAAAAGTCTGGGTGTATTCAATATAGACTTTTAACAGTCCATGAAAGTCTTGAGGTATTCAATTAGGATTTTTAAAGACTTCATGAATTCCACCAAAATCTAGGGGTATTCAATTAGGACTTTTAAAAATGAATAAAAGTACAGAGGTATTCAAAATATCATTCATACTTATGGAATTAGAAAATCATGGATAATCATGGACTTTGTAGTGTTAACTATACATAACAAACTCCAATAATTTTCCAGCCTCCAAACCAAAGATTTCAAAAAGTCTATCAAAATTTCCTCTTCAAAAAAAAAAAAAAAAGGTCTATTAAAGTTATTCTCTCTATGCACGAAGAAGTTTGTCCTTCATCATCTCTCTTTCTTAATTTTTTGTCTTTTCTCTAATTTTTTATGATATCAACTTTTTTTGATACCCAACATGTTCATTGTAGTTGTTGAATGTAGGCCTGGGCTCAGGTCGGGCCGAGCCCAAAATTTGGTGAGACAGAGACCGAGCCCGAAGTATTCGGTTCGGGCTTTTTCAAGAAAGGAAACCGACCACATTCGGGTCGGTTCGGTCTTTCGGGCTTTTCGGGCCTAATGTGCAAAGTTTACAAAAATTCAGTCAGAGGCAAGGTTCGAACCCCCGACCACTTGCACCAAATCCTTGCTCCCAACCACTGGAGCATGAGACGTTCTCTGAACATATTGTTCGACGTTTATATGTATTTGTCCTACGCTGTAGAAATAAAACAAAATAAAAGGCTCTGCCCACTTTTTACTTTCTACTCTCTCTTTCTTTTCTGGTCTTCTACTCTTCTTCGACACTTTCTTCTTCTTCTTCTTCTTCTTCTTCTACAGTCCTATACTTCTATTCATATATTCTTCTTCTTTTTTCTTTTTTTTTCCTTCCTTCTTCTTTCTTTTCTAGTCTTCTTTTACACTTCTTATTCTTCTTCTTCTGCAGTTCTATTCATATATTCTTTTTTTATATTTTTTTTTCTCCCTTCCTCCTCAATCCCCATTATGCAGTTCGTCGACGCGGGTTGGATGGAGGGGAGAGTGAAGAGGGGCTCGGTTAGGAGGAGTGAGGATTGGGCAGGGTTGACCCAGAGGACTTGGGTGAAGACTGAAGAGGTGCCCAGATCTCTAGATCTCACTATTCTGCTGCTGATTGGAGTCTATAACAGGTATGGAGTTTCAGGCTTTCAACCAAAACTGCTAACAGGTTTGCCGTTTGGGGTTGAATCAGTGATAATGGGGCTGAGTTTTCAGAAATTGGGGAAGAAAAAGGGCTGAATGGCTGAGATATTTTTGAGAGAGACAGAGACTAAGACCGTCAAAGGAGGAAAATCGGGCCTAATCGGGCTTTCGGTCTCTGCACATTTGAGACCCGAGACCGAACCGAGAAAATATATTCAGGTCGGGCCCTAGACCGAACCGATATTTTCAAAGTCAAAACCGAACAGAATCGGGCTTTTTTCGGTTTTTCGGGTCTGGACGCCCACCCCTAGTTGAATGTGATTTTTTGTTTTTGTTTTTTTTCAATTGTGATACTTCGAACCCTAATAGCAATAAAAATGATTTATGAAACCCTAAAACTCAAATATTGTGGTCTAACCCTGAGACCTTGAACCATACTAAATTTTATCTTATTAATTAATTATTCTCATCAATTTGAATTTATATTATGGTTCAAAAAAAGGTTGAACAATTGAATTTCAATTGATTGATTATAGATCAAGACATTGATCAATATTGCTACAATATATGTTAATGGGCGAAAACAAAATTGATGAGAATAATTAACCATAAACATCAAGTGATCTATATTGTATATTTATGTTGTTCGGAGATTAGGAATGAGAACAAACTCGCTAGACAGACTAACAATCATTATTTGAGTCAATTTCTATTAGAAGATACTGGAGCATTGAAGAGACAACAAGTTATTATTTTGTTTTGTGTTTGGGCTGCATTTGTTTTTTTTTTTTTTCATATTTTGTACATCCTAGGAAATCTGTAGAAGTCATTCATAATAAAGTATATAGATTTTCATGAATCAATAAAAGTCTGTTGCTAAAATCAATGGTTTTAAGAAATCCATAACAGTCTATCAACTTTTTAAAGAGTCTGTGGACTTTTCAAAAAGTCTGTCATTTAAAAAAAGTCTGCACAAATCCAAATACAATACACTCCCCTAAACGATTACAATCCTTCATTAGTTCAACGATTATCATTTATTGTTAAAACAATAGATGGGATTATCATTTATTGTTAAAAAAAAAGTGTGATATTTTACAAAACGTATCCCCAAAAAATGGTATTATTATTATTATTATTATTATTTTTGAAAGGGGTAATGGTATTATTTGATGAACATGAAAGACGAAGACAAAGACCTAAAGACTTGACTGCTCACTCAGTCCAAGTGTGTAGCACTTGGGTGGCGTTCTCACTGTGTCTCTGCTTGTCGATCTCACTCCTCTTCGTAGCAGTAACGGTCTCTTTTCCTCTCTCCATCCATCTTCCCTCAATAAATTAACCAAACTACCAAACGGCTACATCATTGCCCTTCTCGTCTCTTCCTCTCTTTCTCCCTCTAAAAGCCGCAACCAGAGCACACCACTCTCACTCCTCTCTCTCCCTCTCCCCCCCAAAATGTACACAAGCTTCCTTCTCCTCTCTCTCCTCCTCTCACTCGCCGCCCTCTCCAACGCCCAAAACAGCGTCGTCACGATGGAGCTGTGGTGCGTGGCCAAGAACAACGCCGACGACTCTGCCCTCCAGTCCGCTCTCGACTGGGCCTGCAGTGCCGGCGGCGCCAACTGCAGCCCTATCCAGCAAGGTGGGCCCTGCTACGACCCTTCTGACATCCAGAACACCGCGTCGTACGCCTTCAACGACTACTTTCTCAAACACGGCATGACCGATGACAGCTGCAATTTCGATAACACTGCCGCAGTCACCTCTTTGAATCCCAGTACGTGCTGGACTTCCATCTTCTTCTTTCCTTTTTGGGTTTCTCTGTTTCGTTTGGACTATTAGATCTGTTGTGAATGCGTTTAGATCTCTAATTCTTTTGTTTTCAATTTCAGGTTTTGGCAATTGCAAGTTCCCATCCAGGTAAACAAATTGCAATAATTTTTGAGTTCTGGCAATTGGGTTTGGACCATTTGGGCAATCAAGTTATAAAGTTGTCACATTTGTACAAGAATATAGAGATCGTTTACTAAGTGTCATAGTAAAAACAGAGTAAATAATATGTTTTTGCCCAAGATTTAATATGTTATTAAGTGTTTTATGATGGATGCACAGCTTGTCAGGGAGCAATAGAAGTTCGAGTTCATCGACAGCATCATATGGGTTGGGGCCTAGTCAAGATCTGAATGGCAGCAATAAAATTTCGCAGCAACTTGTTTTGCTGCCCTTGATTACCAGTCTTTTGCTCATTGCCTCCTATAATACATGGGTCATCTGTTTATCTTGACTAGAGCTTTTGCTGAAGGAAACAGAGACCCATGTGATTTTTTGGGTTTACATTAGCATATCTAGGTTTTAGAGTTAGGATCTCAATTGATCAATCCAATGCATGTACTAGAATCTTGCAATAGATCGATTACTTCGCTTCTGTTGATCTGTTTGAGCTTTATAATTTTGATGGCCGGTGACAAATCAAGCAGAGAACATTTGTGTTGCGATAATCAGCAATTGGAGTGAAGAAGCCCATTTTGTCTGAATTATCTTCCTGCAATATGGTTTTGCTGCCTCAGTTTCAGTTTCAGTTTCAGTTTCATATAAAATTCTGTTACAACAGCTTATATAAGGAAAAAAGAGTGTTCTTTGAAATTTAAGGTTAGTGTAACCACTACCAGCTTAGATCCAATTGAATGTTAGACCTTGATGTGAGAATCAATGTTCTCAACACAAAGGAGACGCAGTAATACTAAATTTAATTGTTTCACAGTAAAAAAGAATAAATAAGCTCTTTGTCATATGGGGAAAGTTTGTGTAATATGCAATCTATTTATGTGGCCAGCATGCTTGTGATCAGTTTCATGTTCGGTATTTGGAGTATTGCAGACCTTTGCACGTTGTACGTGAGGTGAATTATGAGAGAGATAAAATGCATGATTCGAAATACAGCTGTAAACACCAATGTCAGAAACCCTTTCGGGGGAGGAAGCTCTCACTTCTCTCCCTCCCTCCCTCTTACCTCGCCCTTCCCTACCATCTTTGGTGGTAGTGCTCCGCTCCGATGGTGGTGGCAGACTGGCAGTGGCGGTCATGTCACTCATGTGTCCTGATATTGTTGTTTCCTCCCTTGGAGAGTTTGCACAACTTTGGTTGGCTGACTGGTGGATTTTTGTTGTATATTGTTTAGTTTGTTTTGTGTTGTTCGTAATTTTTTGATTGGTTAAAAAAAAATTTCATTTCACCGTCAAAAAAAATTACAGAGATAGATTATGCTGCGCTTTTGAAACTTATTACTCAACTATGTTTTCTTGTCCAGTACCATTTGGTCTAGACTATCTAGTGACATAAGTTTTTTTTTTTTTTTTTGAAAAGGGGTTTGGAACCCAGCCAAGTTGGGAGACTCATTGTGATGCCCCGGAAATTCGTTATTATTTTCTGAGGATTTTCCGGAATCTAATTTGTGGGTATTGGACTGTTTCGTGGCTCGTGGATGGAGCGGAAATGTTTCGGACGAATTTTTATTCAAAAAGTATGGTTTTAGGGGGGCACAAAGATTGACTTTTTATACGTTGAGTTTCTCTGAAAACTTCCTTCACGAAAGTCATAGAGCGCGTCGATACGAGTTCGTGGACATGTGGAACGCGGAAATCGGAGTTTGTCTGTGGAAGTTATGGTCTACGGAAGTTTTGGATATTTTTGGAAATCACTATAAATAGAAATTTCCCTTTCGGGAAATTTACTATTTTCATTTGGGTTTCTATTTCCGGAAATCAGAACCACTGTTCTCTCTCTTCTTTGCGTCAGACCCGACCCAAACCTAGAAACCCGACCCGGCTTTTCCGGCTATCTTTAGCAGCGGGACCTGGACAAACCGACTAGCCTCCTTGTTCCAGTCCTCCTGGTGGTGGCCTCAAGCATCGATTCTCGGTCACGGTGGTGCAACAACGCGGCGAACTCGAGTGCAGTCGGACCCGATCGGAAATCCTTGCTCCGGCGACGTCACGGCTTCAAGTTTTCTGGGTTGAGTTCGTAGAAGCCTCCTCAAGCTATCCATGGTGTTTGTTTTGATCGATTCACGTAGGAATCGAATCAACTCACGGTGAACAGTTCACGGCGGCTTGTGGCGGTGATAGGTGGCAATCTGGGCCAAGTTGGCTTGAACCCCAGGTATTAAAGTTGTTCTATTTGGTGTTCTTGACATTTTGGACGGTTGGATTAATCTAGTTTTGAGTTTTGGCCGATGGTGGTTGAGGTGGTTGTGCCACCACCTGTGGCGGTGTTTTGGCGGCCTTCCGGCCATGTAAGGGATAGTTTCTGGTTTTATATATCATCTACTTGTCGATACGAGCATTTTGATATATAATACGTAATTTTTGGAGATCGTATGAATACGTTGTGATTTTTACGGTTTCAGACCGTTCGATGATTCTATCAGTGAAGATTTGAGCGTTCGATCGACTTGTGATTTTGACATATCGATCGTAGAAGTATTCGGGAGACATTGGGTGGTCTCGGATGTGGTTTCGCCTTGATTGGCGTCACTTTTGGGGATTTTAGTTCAAAACAGGGGTTTCGAACTTAAATCACTTGGTGATTCGTATTCTGATTTGAGAGCATTGGTGATTAGGTGCTTCTCAAGGTGATTTGGACGAATTGTTGGTGTGAGTGTTAGTTTGGTTCTGTATAGAAGACGCAGCAGGAATTTCGAGGTGAGTAATCTCACAATGTTCATTTACGAACGAAGTTACCTTTATTGTTTTGAGAGTTATTTAGTTAACTGCAACCTATAGTTGGTATTAGTGGCATTCCTGAGTGAATGACCACGTATATATATATATTTACGTGAAATATATATATTCTTATGGGTTGATGGATGAATTAAGCAATAGGGACTGATTGGTTTCATTCTATTGTTTTGGGGCTTGACTTTTCGGGAAACATTGTTTTAGGAATTGGGAATTTCTATTGTGTCAAAAGTGTCAAGATTTGGTGTGAGTTGCTTAATGTTTTGATCTAACGACTGGGGGTCGGAAGATCTGAGAGTCACAAGTGGTGATTTCTCCTTTTGATTTGATTTAACATTTTGGGTCTGTTTGGACCCAAAATGAACATTTTGGCCTGACAAGGCGTGTCTTGGAGAAATTGAGCCAATGTCAGTGGCTCAAGCTATATATTGTCGACAAGCTCGAAATATATATTTAGAGGCTAAATAAAGCCTACTATGGAAGTATGACAAGTCAACTTTAGCATATTTTCCTACTTCGGCTAGGAAAAACCGAGTTAGACAAGGAAGGAGGGGTGGCAGACTAACCAAATGAAATCGAAATGTGCTGAAACTTTCCAGATCCATTCTAGACAGCCCAAGGATCATTTCTTATGAAGAGTGCCAGAGCTTTTTTTGAGTGGAAGACCTTCAAACAATCAGCCCAATTTTCTACAGAAGCAAAACTGGAAAACTGGACCTGTAAGAGGTCCAGCAGCATTTCCAGCCCAACCGCATGGAATAAAACTCTGAAAATTTGTCAGGATGATCTACACTCATAGTGGAACATTTTTTATGAAGAAGTCGAAGGCTCATTCTGAAGGCTTGTTGGAGAAATAATTGAAGGAATAAAGGGGCAGAAACTGACCTAAAACCAGCTCAATATTCACATGTTCATGTTTCCTACCCACATGAAGAAAGCTAGATGCTTTTCTCTTTTTCCTTGGATATATTTTTCTTCTACAATCTCTTTAATAGATCATCACCACTTCCATGTTGCTGCACCTTCATGCTTTGCTTTCATTTCATCTTTTCTCTATCTTTTCCATATTTTACAAGTGAACTTAGATCTACTTTCATTATTTTTCTTCCACTCATCATTTCACTCTTCTTTTTCTTCCCTATATAAACACCTTCTCCTCTCATTCAACACACACATTCACATACAACAACAACATCTCTAAGATGATCTAAGTTCTCTCTAGAGCAAACCTCTCTAAGAGCAACTCCTTTCCTTCTCTTTCTCTTAGCGGTGATCACACTCCTAGTCCTAGTCTTCTCAGAAGCCGACTTTCAGTGCCACCAAACCCTCTGTCAACGTGCTTCGGTCCTAGTCTCCTCGGGAGCCGACGGTAGTGCCGCGACCACAACGGTTACAGAACCAGCCAAGCAAGGGTAACGCCCTAGCAACCCAGCCAAGCTAAAGTCACGCTTTAGCAAGATCTCAACATTTCCCGGTGATGTCGCTCTGCTCGATCTACAATATTGAGTATCGATTGTGTTAACAAGAAGAAACTTCAGCAAAGTCCTCACCACGAGGCAGAAAGAATCCCCGCGACGAGGTTGGTGCTCTCCTCGTCTACAATCGCTCGACAGAAGTCAGGTCAAGGGACACCCCCGACGACCGCACCCGAACGGTGCTGGCACGCCCGTGCAAGAAAAGAGACTGTTGACCAGCTGCAGCAAAATTGGAGCCAAACAGGGTCCAGTGCGACTTGCTTAATGTTTTGATTTGACGACCAGGGAGGTCTGATAATCGGAGGTCACGGGGTGACATCTCCTTTTGAGAGTTGAGTAACTTTTGGTCCTGAGTGACCGCTTTGAAATATTTTGATCTGACGACCAGGGAGGTCTAAAGATTCGGGGTTGCTGGGAGTGACCTCAAGCATATATATCAGGACTTCACGCCTTTGGCCGGGTTTGTGGATAGGATTAGTTAGAGCTCTAGTCTGTTGCCATTGTACATCATGAGGGGTAGCGGGGAGCTATTTGATGCTCATGAGTACGTGTTTTAAAATGGAGTGTCGGGGATTCTTTCTTTTAAATGTCCGGGGAGGACTTGTGTATCATATTTAACTGTCAGAGTTTCAATTATTATGATTTTGTCACGGGGTGACTTTTGTTGATTTGAGAACGTGTTTTAAAAGGGAGTGTCGGGGATTCTTTCTTTTAAATGTCCAGGGAGGACTTGTGTATCATATTTAATTGTCAGAGTTTCATTTATTATGATTTTATCACGGGGTGACTTTTGTTGATTTGAGAACGTGTTTTAAAAGGGAGTGTCGGAGATTCTTTCTTTTAAATGTTCGGGGAGGACTTGTGTATCATATTTGATTGTTAGAGTTTCAATTTATATGATTTTGTCACGGTGTGACTCTTGTTGTGTTCTTTGGGGGAAAGCATATTGAATTGTCAGAGGTTCAATTAATATGGTTTTTATCACGGGGTGATTTGTGTTGTTTTCTTTTGGGAAAAGAATGGATTGTTTTGGGAAAACACGGTGTGTGTTCCTTTTCACGAGTTGATGGGTTTTCCTCATTGGGCGAATTGTGCATGTGTGTTTTGAGTTACTCATACGAGCTTTCACAAGCTTACCGGATTTGTTGTGTGGCAACCCGGTGCACTATTCAATGGTGTAGGGGTTAATTTTGCAGGTCAGGGTAATTGTGGTTGAAACTGAGGTAGCGTGCTAGCAGCTTTACGGTAGGAAGTCAATTTTGTGACTTTACCGTTATTAAGACTTCCACTTGTAGTAAGCTCTGAGGAGCATTTACTTATTATCTTGTTGTGGCAATTTAATTTGTAAACTCGTGTAATATATAACTCTGCGAAGCGTGTATATATTGACTTTGTGGGTTCAGGGCATCAGTATGTACTTGGTTTAAAAGGAAAAAGTTTTTCAGGTATTTGTATTGATGGCTGAATCATCACGCATGTATAATTATAGGATTATATATATCGATTTTTATTTATGTTTTAAAAATCGGGGCGTGACACTTATCCCCACGCCTGACTTATTATATTAAGATTAAAATAGTGCATAAAGGGGGACATAAAACCTTGAGCTCTAGCCTCAGTACATAAATCCTTGTAGAGTACATCCTGGATAATCACAGGAGACTCATCTACCCAAATATCATCAAGATAATTTAAACTAGCCGGGTGAGCCAATCGATGTGCTACACCATTTGCTTCACGGAAGACATGTCTAATCTGAAAAGAGGGAAAATATGTCAAATATGACTTACAATCATCGATAATACGCCCTATGTCAGATCGATCTTCCATATTTTGTTGCAGCGCCGACACCACAAATGAGCAATCACTTTCTAGGTCGAAAGCATCCCAACCTTCACGAATAGCCAATAGGATACCCGCCCTACAAGCCTCCGCTTCCATATGAGTAGCGGAAAGAACATGAGGGAAGTAGCGAGCCATGGATGCAATGCATGTACCAAATTCGTCGCGGACCACAACACCAATACCTCTATCCCCTAACTCAGACCTGAAACTGCCATCAACATTGATCTTTAGACGCCCACTTGGAGGGAGTTGCCATTTGGACTTGGGTCGTGCACTCTTGGTTAAACCAACTGGGTGTTGCTTCTGGTAATCAGACAAAAAGGTATTAGACCATCTAATTGCATTGCATGCACTGAAGTACGTACGTTTCCACAAGGTGTTGTTGCGCTCGGTCCAAATGACCCACAGATGCATGAAAAAAAGCTCACGTTGACTACCATTAGAGGTGGCAAATGGGCCGCTAGGCACGAGCACGGCACGAACCCGGCACGTTTAGAAGCGGCCCGGCACGGCCCGAGCCCGTTAGAGGCCCGGCACTGTCCGAGCACGATAATTTAACGGGTCGGGCTGGGCAGAGAAATATTGGCCCAAAAGCCCGGCCCGGCCCGAGCACGATATATTACGGGCCGCAGCCCGGCCCGTTTATAATATAAAAATAACATATAAATATAAAATTTATAAACATTGCAAATTTGCAATTTACGCAATAACTCAAATAGTCAATAAGATTACAACATTAATTTTTAACGAATACTTTTTCTGGAAAACTTCAACCATTTATCAAAGAACTTCACGCTTGGACCTTCCAACTTATCAATGGAGGAAGATGCCAACGGCTTCTTCTTCCAACGGCTTCTTCTCCTCATTTATATATCTCTAACCTTTGGCCCTCAAATTACCCTCAATTTCTCCATCTCTTGCTCTTGAATTTCTCTTCTAATCGCTAAATTTGATCACTTTTACTGGCAGCGGACACTTCTGATCTTATAATTGTAAAGATGAAGGTATTTGATTTATCAATTTTACTCAAACCATTGTGCTTCATGTTTTAGATGATTGTATTTCATATATTGTATGATTTTCCTTTGAACGCATTGTTTTCAAGGAATTGGAGGGAAGTTGGCTATTGAAAGTTTTGATTAATGAATTACGTTTCTACTGAATGTTTAATCAATTAAGTTTGTACCAATTAAGTTGGGTACTGAATGTTTTGATTAATTGATTAAGGAATTGGAGGGAAGTTGGGTACTGACTGTTTTATATGCCTCTGTACTATAAAAATATTTTTTGATTAATCAATTAAGTTTGTACTGAATGTTTCTTTTATATATGATGCAGTTACTGTAAGTGAAATAGAGGGTAAAGCTTTAATTGGAGGAAAGTTGGGGATAAGATCTCATACATTATTTGCTGCATTCTTTTGGTTCGCTTGATATATCTTAAGAGCCAAGACTTCATTGAAACGCAGGAGGTAATATATATATGTTTGAAAGATTGTTCTATTCTTTGGTTCTCTTTGCTCTTGCTAGTTTTGTTTTATTTAGATGGACTCTGGGGATGATTTGAATTTGGGTGAGTACTATGATAATATAGATATGTTTCCACAACCAAACCCTGAGAATATGCCATATGAGTCTTCGGGTTCAGGTGAACCACAACCTACATCTCAAAATGATAATAGCCAACCTAATGAGGTTGGCACTGAACCTACTGATCCCAACAAAGAAGATGTGGTAAGAAAAAGAAAACGGAAGTCTGATGTGTGGGATCATTACAAAGTTGAGGAAATTGATATTGGTGGAGGTAAAAAAGATGAAAGGGCAGTATGTATTTACTGCAAGAAATCGTTAAGTTGTAAGACCAATAACGGTACTGGCCATCTTAAGAGGCATGCTAAAAAATGTGTGGAAGTACATGTATCTAAATCTGGTCCTACTCAATCTCAATTGAGTAGAAAAGATAATGGTAGTGTAACTACATTTAAGTACTCCCATGTCAGAATGAGGGAAGGTTTGGCTAGGTTTTTAGCTTCTGAAGAATTACCTTTCTCATTTGCTGAGAGTCCTAGATTTGAAAGATTTCAGAGAGAGTATTGCCAACCAGAGTTTAAACGTGTTCCTCGTAACACTAACAAGAATGATGTGTTGAAAGTTTACAGAGAGGAAAAGAAACAGTTGATGCATGTTTTCTCAAATTTAAAGAGATCAATTGCTATTACTTCTGATTTATGGGGTGGTAGAAATCACTTGCCTTTTATTTGTGTTACTGCTCACTATATTGATGATAATTGGCTATTACATAAAAGGATTATTGGCTTTCGTCTTCTAGAATTTCCACATTCTGGTAGGACAATATTTAATGGCATGATGGATGTGTTTAAGGAATACAATATTGTTGGCAAAAAATTTTCAGTAACTTTTGACAATGCAACCAATAATTCGGTTGCAATAGATCAATTGAAGCGTTGTTTGCACCCTCCTTATGGAGGAATGTTTTTCATATGAGGTGTGCATGTCATATCATTAATCTGATGGTTCAAGATGGACTAAAACTTATTGGAACCCATATTGGTTGTGTTAGGGATGCTATTGGTTATGTTTGTTCTTCTGATAGTAGAATTCAAGAATTCAATCAGCTATGCAAAAGTCAAGGTCTGAAACCTAAGAAATTTAAAAAAGACATGCCTATCCGTTGGAACTCAACTTATCACATGTTGAATAGTTGTCGAAGTTACACTAATGCATTGAGTGTTTTCTATAATGACAAATTTGATGACAACCTTTTGACTGAGGATATGTGGAATCTTTGTTTCAAATTTTTGGACTTTTTGAAAGTCTTTTATGATGCTACATGCAATTGCTCCGATGTTTATTATCCGACATCTCCTATTGCACTTAATGATTTGTATGCAATTAGTCTTACTTTTGAAAAATACAGATTTGAAAGTGGTCTTTTTGAAAAGATTTGTGAAGTGATGGAACGCAAATACAAAAAGTATTGGGAGGAGGTTCCTTATACCTTTTGTTTTGGGGCTATTATGGATCCAAGGATCAAGCTTACTGGTTTGGAATTGATATTGAAAGAAATTGAGAAGAATTTATCTATTACTATGCCATTGACAATAACTAATATCCAAAAGAATATCAATGATACATATAAGTTGTATGAAAAGAAATATGCTGCTGCTAGTGTTCAAGGTAGCCAAGCCCCTCACCGTCCTTCTCCATCAGGATCTAATGCATTTAGTAGTCAAGCTGTTTTTGGTTTGCTTGCTAGCAAAGCCAAACAAACAGGTGTTGTCAGTTCTTGCAATGAATTTTTCCAATATTTAGATACTGATTTTACTGAATTCATGACTGAGGAAGAAAAACAAAAATTAGACATTTTGGGGTGGTGGAAAGCACATAGCAGAAACTTTCCTGTGCTTTCCATCATGGCGCGTGATGTGCTAACAACTCCGGTGTCCACAGTAGTATCGGAGTCTGCTTTTAGTGCAGGTGGTCGTGTATTGGATGAAAAGAGGACAAGGCTAACTCCCAAAAATTTGGAGGCTCTTATGTGTGTTAAAGATTGGGATGATGCAGATCTTAGAGCTCAAAGTTTTGTGGATGAGGATTTGGCATGTGATGAAGAAGAAAATAAAAGCACACATTCCATTTCAGTTGATTAAAAGAATCTACCATAGTTTGCAATCTCTTTTCAAAGTCATGCTTTCCAATTTTACTAGTTTGTCTAACCTTTTTTTCTCTTGTTTTCCTCAGAGCTACATCACTAATGAAAGCAGAGGACATTGAGGAATGCACAAGTTCATGTTGCAACATCAGTGTGTAAAAGCAGTAGATTTGGATATCTTTTGTTGATGGAAAGGTTAGAGGAATGCAAATGATTGATAGTTGAGTGGGTGCCAACCTAGTTGGGATGTGCTTAAACTATAGTGATGCAACCTCACCTTTTGAGACTTGATAATATTTTTTGTACTTTATCACGGGGCATTGGTTCTTTGTCCTCCCCGTTGTACTCGTCTATAACTATGAATAATATGCAAAGGCGTGGGGATGAGCCTCCCAGCTACGCTGGGTTTCAAACCCCTTTTAAAAAAGACATATTCATATGCTTTTGCACAATAGCATTACTTACTGCCAAATTTGTCTCTGCATTTAGTTACTCTCCATTCTTGGGTCCCAGGATTTCTTATATGTGGTTTTGATTTAGAAGCATATTCTTTTTAGTGGATTGTGTACAGTTGAGTTCCTTTTTTGATTAATGATTTCATGGCAAATATGTTCTTCCTCACTGTGTGATTGTTTAATTTGCAGATGAACATGGAAAGCAAGTTAAGAGTGCTGTTGGGATTAAAAACACTTACAAGTCTCATGTAGCTTTCAAGGTATCAGCTGTACGTAATGTATTTCAACCAATCCTAGGTTCCCTTTCAACCAATCCTAGATGCAATAGTTCATTGCTTTTAAAATCTACTACACTCTTATATTCCCTCAAAACAATATCATTGAGATGTGCTGTATATATATAATCTGATAATATAGAAACAAGTGTGCCTTACAATCTCTGATGTTAAACATTATCTTTTGCGTATACTTATGCAGTTTGAGGAGCAGAAAGAACAAGTCATTGTTGAGCAGGTTTTACGTTTTGTTTTCCTTGACTCGAAACGCCCTACTGTTGTAAGTTGGATGGAGATATCTCCAATTTTTCATGTCCTTGCACTTTGTTTATTTTTTGCTTATCCTAATTTGACCTCAATAATGAACTTTATCACTTTGAATTTGATTTATATTAAGGCAATGGAAAAACATGAAACTGAGAATAAAGATAATACAGAGAAACTAAAGTTGATTAGCATGGACTCTAGCATCAGAATCTGAGAATTACTTGCTTCAAGATCTTAAACATGAACTATGATGATAATTTGACATACATGCTCTATTATATATTATTTATTTACTTATATTTCATGTCTATATTTGTATGAAAAGCAAGAGTCTCTTTCCCTTGATGCAAAGATGTTTCATAGGATTGTTGTTGTTTTGTATTTGGTACCCGAATACCTTTGTTGTTCTTGTGACAATAAGAAAATGAAATCAAGGAGGCAACGGCAAGTCTAAAGAGCAAAGTAGGTGGAGCTGCATGGTTTCTAAAACCTTTATAATAATTGTGATCCAAACCTTTATAATAAATTTGTGCAGATTTAAAATTAGAAAATTACTCAAAGTAAAGGGCACAAAGGAATCAAGCTCCTGTTGATGGGCTTTGAAAGTGTTAAAGAAGTTGACCATACCATCAATTTCTTTATGCAAGAAATGAAAACGGATTAAAATTAGAAAGTGAGGGAGAGCTCCAAGAAAGTCTGAGCAGCGAAAACTCTAGGAAAATTTTCAATGCCGCGTCTGACTGCGCGTCCATGGGACATCGTCGTCGGACTGGCAAACTGGTTTTGTGAGTCCACCGGTGAGGGACAAGGGTTCTTGACAGGACCCGCCCCCCGGATTTCACCTTGAAATCCGAAGTGGCCCTGCGGGGCCCACCTTAGAAGAAATTCTACCAAAAATTTGGCGGAACTCCCTCTAAAAGTGGACTACCCAAAAACCTGTAGAAAGACATTTACACTTCTAAAATAATCCACCTTTAAACTTCTGGAGCTACCATGCTCCCTAAAATCACAACACCTCCCAATTTCACAAACAATTCTGAACTTAAGAATATTAATATCATGGATTATCGGAGCAATCTAATGTACAGACGTACAAGATGATAAAATATAAGATAAAGGACTGATACTTTTATAATGTGGAAGCTATGACAGCTATGCCTCAACCCCATGTACGCTCGACCTCAAGCTAAACTGGCCTGCAAACTGGGCATTTGAAACCGAAGGGCCCAGGGGAAAACATTTAAAAACCGTTAGAGTGAGTGGACGAAAAATAAGTAATTTCTAATGAATAAGTAAAACGTAATGCTTTCCCAAGTGATTCTCTAAAATCTCGCATGTAGTAACAATCTTGAAAATACTTTTAATCATCATCTTTACTGCAATCTTAATCATGTAAAAATATAACATCTTGCAATCTCTTAAAATCTCATCCTCAATCCTTATAAATAAATAAAATCATTTTCCAGAGGCTCGTTTGATGACTAGAAAGGACTGCTGTCTAGTCATCTCATGCATCAGGGGGGGACTGCCACCCAGATGACGCATCGGAAGGGACTGTCAACCGGATTATGAGGCGGTGGGTAGAAGGGACTGCCAACTAACCACAGGTAGTTAGAAGGGACTGCCAACTAACTACCTCATGTCATCTGGAAGGGACTGCCACCCATATGACGCATCGGAAGGGACTGCCAACCGGGATATAGTCTGGAAGGGACTGCCAACCAGCTACCTCATGCCATCTGGAAGGGACTGCCATCCAGATGACGCATCGGAAGGGACTGCCAACCGGGATATATTCTGGAAGGGACTGCCAACCAGCTACCTCATGCCATCTGGAAGGGACTGCCACCCAGATGAAGCATCGGAAGGGATTGCCAACCGGGATATAGTCTGGTAATATACGCATGCGCCAAAGATAGCCTCCTTGATAAACTGGAAACAACCTATTTTAATTACTTGCTTTCGGAAAGAAACTCGATATTACTTCAAGGCTGATAAGTGCGGAGCCCAAAACTCAATAAATCTCGATAATTCAACCATGCTCAAATATTTGCTAAATTCTTAGTACTCGTATATCATCATATAAACTGATATTCGAAATCAATAATTCTCATAATATTTTCTTAATCAATCACTTCCTGAAAATCGTTTCCCAACTCAATAACTCATAAATAAATAGCTTGAAAAATCTATTGGAAGCCCTCCGGAAGGAAATCCACTAAAAATCTCGTAACTCATAGAGCATAATAAATCTCAAGAAATCAAGCTTATAAAATCATAATACTCAATAATTCAAATAATAAACCCCAATCGGAAAATAATAATATACTGCATGCACATTTAATTTAAAATAAATGTCCACTCACAGTACTATTTAGGCGACCACGCTACCGGTTTCCTACGTCGAGCAGTAGCTTGACACGTCGCCCAGTATACAATTATAATTCGTGAATAACAATCCGGAATTTAAATACGATTCCAATATCCTATTCTAAAAAAATCAACATTTTCATTTCTTCTCCAATTTAACCCAAACTTCACCATTAACACCAATTCATTAATTTAAAGGTTCTAGGGCAGAACCAAGAGAAATCCGGCTGTCAGATTCTCGTAAATCGTTAACCGAAATTCTAAAATTCGGAAAAATTCACAATCGATACAAAATTTCTCCAATGTTCACCAAAATCACATAAACAAACTCTACAATATTTATAGGATTTAATTGGCTAAAAACAAGAATTAAAAACCTGCTCTACGCGCCTCACCGCACCATCTATAGTGGCAGCGCGTGGGCCCCACGCGATGCCGGCCACCACCTCCGATGGCCACCAAATTTCATCCACAGCATCATCTCAACATTCTAAGCATCTTTCACAACTACAACAAATCTAGAAAACGACTAGAAGTACCTCAACAATTACGGAGAAGTTTGAACCCGAATTGTGAATAGTAACCAAGAATTTCAAATCTTCGATTCTTCCTTCTCTCGTCAAATCGCTGTAAAATACTTGGGGAGCATCATCTACGTCCCAAGGCGCTTCCAAAAAAGCTAACTTGATCGTCTGGGGTGGCCGGAATCGGAAGAAACCGGCGATGACCTCAATGTGCTACAGTGACCGTCCTCTTCTTCTCGTTGCTGCACCTTCCACAGTTGATATTAAGCTACCAAACGAACCTAGAAATGAAGAGAAGGAAGAGAGCTTTCCAACGACATCTTATACGTCAAAATCCGTCGTCGGATGAAGGAGTTATGGCCGGAAGAAGGTGAAGAGGTCGGAAAGGAAGAGAGAATCGGGGAGAGAGAAGAGAGAGAACTCGGTAAGTTTCCGAAAATGGAAATTTACTACAGTAACTCGGCTATTTATAGAAAATTATCATGAACAGTAACTTTACCTTTTCGCTTATAACTTTTGCATACGAACTCCGATTTTTACGTACCACATATGCACGCATTCGGTTTAACGTCCTCTACAACTTTCATGAAGAATGTTTTCTCAAATTTTGACCCGAACAAAAAGTCAACTTTTAGGGCTCCCTAAAATGTCGAAGCGGAGCCAAAAAGTAAATGTAAATGTCGTTTACCCATCGAAAGACTCGGAAACTGGTAAATTTAGGTTTGGGACGTTACAGTTCTGGGGCCAGAGCAGGGGGCTGGAAATGACCGGGTCACATTTGGAGAGGAACGACAAGTAGAGGGGCTCATCCTTGTTAGTTTCTGATCTGCGCGGCAGAGGTTTCAAGCAAGGGCGGAGCGGTGAAGGATTTCTGGTTTTCGGTGGGTGCGATCTCAGTTTTCAAGGTGGACTAGCAGCGCTGGTGCTCCTGCGTTGGGGTTGAGCATAGCTGACGGAGGTCGTGATGATCGACTTGGTATTGGATTTGGTTTTGTTCTGAAATCAACGTCCAAGGCGATTCGGCCGGCAAAGTCAGTTAGCGGCCAAGAATCGGTGAGGCGACGTGATCTGTTGGAGATTGAGATGCATTCCTGGTAGCACTGACGGGCAGAGTCCAACCCGCGCGGCATGGTTGCTGGGAATGTGGGTTGTTGGGCCTACCCTAGGTTATTGGGCCCTCTCTAGTGGGCTGGACTCTTTTTTTATTTAAGTGTTAAGTATTTTTACTTTTATTTATGTTGTTTTACTATTTTAATTAGATGTGCCTTTATACCGGCAATAAGTCTCTACCCTGTTGTGGTTGGGTGACATGGGCTCTATCCCGGACTGCACACCTTGTGTGCCTTGTTTGCCCTAGTTAGGCGGCGAGTTCCTTGCTTTGCCAAATGGTCACAACCTCCTAGTGGCAGGATGAAACTAAGTGTCATCGGATTTACTTTTTGGTGGCAACATAGTGGGAAAGTTGATCTTATTAGTATATTATGGCTTCGAGTAAGCATTTACTTTCTGGTATGTCACCACCTTTATAAAGCGAATAGAGTTGCCATAGATGCACTCTTCGCTAATCGGTGCATGTTAGATACATACTTTTTGTTGAGACTCTCGTTATTATCTAAAGGATATTCTCTCTATATATATTGTAATTTGGGGTTCAGGTTTCATGTCTCCCCCATGTACTCTGCAGTTTCATTAATGATCAAGGTTTAAGAGCAGCCGTATTGACTCTCTTTCACACAAAAAAAAAAATGAAAAGAAAAATACCCCAATCTGTTACCCAAATACTTTTGCCAATGATTCTGAGAATTAGAAAGATTGCAGAAGATTTGGAAAATTTTGATTTCAAAATCATGATTTGGTTTTCAATTATTAGATAATTGTCACTTTCTTCCAGAGTTTTTGATGCATAAACTAGGATTCAATGTTGAAGGAGATGGTGAAAAAATTATGCTTTTGGGAATTTCATAAAGGAGACTTGATTCAATCTTGGTTTGAACATGGCAAATGAATTTGCTGGGAGTATGGATGTAAAATTAAAGAAAAACACACCGTTTGTTCTGTCTTTGTTGTCTATATTGATCATTTTACATAGGTTGACAAAGTCAACTACTTCTTGAGAAAAATAGAGGTCCAAATATGAATTTTAGAGGTATGAATAGAAGCACTCTTATTTGATTAGAGAAGAGAAGATAGAAAAACATTAAACATTAAATAGTAGGGAAATTAGCGATTGCTAGAAATATAGGGATTTATATTTTCTCTTTTTTGATCAAACGAGGTCATCCCATTAAAATATTCAGCAAGTAGTACAAAAATGAAACACTCCTGAGGGGTCGACATAAAAAATCGTTCCTTAGAGAACCCTAAAACCTATCCTAAAATAAGAATAAGACCCAGGATACTCTCAATACACCCACATTTTAGAAAATCCACGCACCATTATTCCAAACAAAGATTCAACACTTTGAAGTTAAAAGTAAATGATCCTCAGAGAATCTAGTCTTTGCGACCTATTAACAAAATTAAATAGCATTGAGCAGAGGAGGTGATGACTCCCCCTCCATTCCTTCCTCCTTCTCTAGCTCTTCCACTTCAGCAATTTCAGTATCATTCAAGCCAGTTGCAACACCAGATTCACCAGAGTCATCAACATGGCTCTTTCATTTTCTAGGTTTTTTCTCCTGCACCTCGAACTCCAAAACCCGGAACTTTGGGTTTATTTTTACTTGCCCGCGGACGCCCTAAATTTTTCTTCCTTGGAGAAACCACTATTTTCCCATTCTTATGCTGCAACATCAAGGTAATATTCTCATCCACTTTTAGTGCAGGTGCTGGTAGAGCCAAGTACCTCTTACCAATCTTATTGAGCTCAAGGGAAGCCTTACGCTTAGAACCCATTAGAAAAGCAGGCAAGGTCTCCGTCACCAGTCCAGTTCTCTTCAGCACGTTCTTTGTAGCAGGTTGAACTTGCAATGGCTTAGTCAGATTGGAAGGCACCAGAGAAGCCCAGTTTTTGAAAAAGCTTGTCTCACCAATATTGACCAGAACCTGTTCAGAGCAAATGGACAGACCAAGACCAACCTTAAGGGAACTAGACAATCCTTCATCTCCCCATGACGCATGGCCTTCCACACAGCCATGCATCTCACTATTCAGCGATGCATCATGAGGTAGAACCAGATCCATGCTTACACTAGTCTCGTCCACAGCCACTGTCAGTCCAATCGGTGTGGGAGATTCCACCTCCGGCTGACCGATATCTAATGACAGACCAGCCAACGCCGCGGCCGGTGCCGTGTGTTGCAAATCCTCCTTTTCCGTCACCAGGAAACCATCACAACCCGTAGCATCATGTTCAAACAATCCACAGTCCCTGCAAAAGCCTTTCACCCTCTCATAGATCAAGGTGATTTCAGGTTCCATTGAGGTAGAAAACTTGAACAACATCCAAGTGCGCATTCTCCGACGAACATCAAAGATTAAACTAACCCGCTGCTTCTCCTCCTTACGACGAAGCGCCAGTAGATCCAGGCGGAACACCTGACCTAGTGAGGATCCAATCAAAGTTAGGGCTATTTTGTTTCTGAGGGCCACCGGCAGCCCTTTAACCACTACCCATGTCTCTGTCTTCCACAGAGGCACAACCTCCACCGAGCCTACACCATTGTAGGCACTAACCACCAACATCGTGTTTCTATAGAACCAAGGTCGTGCAGGGCTCGATTCCGATCAGCTTCTCTATCAAATTGGAAAAGGAACCGATCCCCTGCATCATGGATGGAGAGACTAGTTTTCACACACTAAATTGAAGGGATGGTACCTTTTAAACCGGGAAACCTTGCCTTTGGACTAAGCAAGCGGCCAACCATGTACCAATGGTTGTCTTGCAGCGCCACTATTCCTGCCGAGCCCAACGACACACGGGCTGAATCCGCAGGGATCAGCGCTGGCGAACGAGCAGAAGATTCCGCCATGGGATCTGGAATGAGGTTTTGGATGTTTTGTCGAAGAAGAGGTTCAACAAAAAACCCTAGCAGAGGAGGCTCGGTCGTTATGAGGATTATGTTTTTTATTTTCTCTATTCCTTGCTATTTTTTTTATTAGTTGGATAAAAAAAATGATGTTGGGCTCAGTAGTAAACACTTCTTAATCAAACGAGAGGTGTATGACCATTCGATCCAAAAGTGAACATAGGCCCAGTGACGTACCATAAGACCCGTGATTGTATTCATGCATTACCATACATCATTATGTACACATCTGTGTTAATTATTGTTTAATCTTCTTTTCTTTATTGAAAAATGCTAGAGATCCCAAATTTTTTACCAAACCTACATACCAAATGACATGGCAACTGCCATATCATCACTTTGTAATTTCTATTTGTCTCCAATAATTGCTTTTAGTTTGTATTATTATTTTTTTCTTAACAAATAAAAAACATTGTTTTGAAACCCCTAGCATTACTGGTACATTTCCAGGTAATTAGTCCACTTGATTTAGAGGGAGACTAAAATTTCCTGGAAGTGAGTGAAAACCATCAAAGAAATCTAAAGAAGAAAATCTCTTGCCCAATCTCTCTTTCTAAAGAATTCATAGACCTAGGTCTCACCATTGCAATACCTAGTGAGATCAGTCTCCTTTTAGATATAATTATCCCAAATGTGGTTTTCACGTTATCTCTTCCTATTGGAGGCAATCCAAATTGAGGAGTACGTTGTATCAAAGATGGATGATGATGGCTTGTGATCGATTGTAGGGTTGAGTATTGGGATTGTGGGGAATGTGATTATTTGATTGCAGGGCATATTTAGTTCTTCATCTTCTTTGTTTGGCCAATTAGATATTTAATTCACAATATTATTTCTAATAATTTTTTCCTTGAAGACTTAATTTTCATAAATACACATAGGAAATTATCTAGTCACAAGTGATTACATGGCAGTTGCCATGTCATTTGGGATACAATTTTGGTATAATAATTTTGGATCCCTAGCACTGCTCTTCTTTATTTGATTAGAGAATATAGAAAAACGGTAAACATTAAGTTGTAGGAAATTAGCGGTTGCTAGAAATAAAGAGATTTTTATTTTCTCTGACCTTGCTGTCTTTAAAAGAATGATAGGTTTAGGAAATCTGTTGGAGCAAAAAAAAAAAAAAAAAAAGAAGCTCATTTTGCCCTAAACTAGAGAAACAAAAATAACTGGTAAGGTGTTGGAGATGCGCTTGAAGAGATACGACAAACACTATACCAAGATGTCTCTCGCTAAGTTGTTCGCTCTTAGGTGGTAAACCGACCATTCCTACGAGCATATAGGGTCTACTTCTAATATGGAGGTAAGTAACAAAAGAAAACATGTCCGGCCGCAACCACCAAACGTAAACAAGACGAGTAGCAAGCACTAGACCGAAATCCGAGAACCTCAAATCTAAGCCTAGCAGCCGCTTGCAAGACAGAAGAATAGGAAGATTAAGACTCCAACAAATAGTATTTACTCATTACACCACTTAATATTTTTTGACATCACACAACTATACCTCTTCGAATTTAAACCCTCATGTTGGAGATTACAATTCAAGGACTCTATTGTGGAAACATCATTTGTTTCGATTAATTAACTTCTTAGAGCATTTTAAATTCTCGCAACTTCATAATGAGGAGAAAATATTTGAGATACTAAAACCTAGCTCTCTTTTGGCAACCACATGTGGCAACTCACCAAAAACTTGGTATTGCAACTACGTACTGATGACGACATCCTCTTTTTGAATCTCTGCTTCATCAAACTACCAGTGGCATCGACCTCTACCAGGATCTTGACGTTCCATCTGAATGTCGGTGGCTTGTTCGTCAAGATTGTAGAAGTTTCTGCAATAACGAAGTGTGCTCTTTTGACCACATGAGTGATATTGCGATTTTGTGGGCTTTGGTACTAATTTGATTTCTGGGTCACATAGTACATGCAGAACCCCAAGCACACGTCAGGCGTAGATCAACTCGACCCCAGCTAGAAGTTTGTCTTTCCATCGATTGAGTACAAGTTTGCAACAACGGTTTTAAGCATGATTCAATAACATTTGGCTTGATCTGGGATGGTGGAGTTGCTATGGTTACTAGAGACGTAAGCTAATAGAGGGGCGCTTTTTATTAGCACTAAAGTGGGACAAGCTTGGGGCTTTTTGGTAGATTTGCTTCATTAGGATTGGCGTGAGGTTTCTTGGCTTGACTTTGGGTTTGAGGTGTATCAAGATGGGGTATTGGTTTCTAAGAAAGATGTCCTTGTTACCTTCTCTATCACTTATATGCTTGAGTTTTATAGCCCACAGAAGCGAACAAGTTTCACAATAGTCATTTAGTCGACCAATTTTTTTTTGAATAGTCGACCAATTTTTAATTGCTTGAGTGTGTGGGCAATTCAAGGTTTACCAGTTTGATTAAATGTTATTTGAGACTTATAGACTTCTGATTCAACCAGCCAACATGTCTTAATGAGTGGTGTTGTTAGATTGCTGGTTTGTTTAACCTTCAAAGTCAATGGGATTGATGTACGTCTCGTTCTAGTTTTTGATATTAATTATCTGTTTATCAAAACAAAAGAAAATTGCAACTTCCCTATTTAAATATTGAAAATTTTTTTTGGAACTTCAAAGTTTACAGAAATTAAGTTCGGGACAATGAGTAGAGAACCAATTGCGTAAGGCGGGGTGTTTTGCCCAAGCCTTGAGGCAATTTTGGGGCATAACCTTTTCGCACATTACCTTTTAGGAATTAGGATTTATTTTCTAAAGAATTATTGTTTAACATCAACTTCTTATTTGAGATAGAGTTCTATGAGGATTTTTATATTTACTTTTACGCATATAAACATATATTACTATACTATATAATAAATATAAAAGGGTTAAATACTGTTTACTCCCTGAACTTTTACTCAAAAAACACTTCAGTCTCTGTCCTTCTAATTTCACACGTTGTAGCCATGTACTCTCGTTAAATACTGTTTACTCCTTGTACTCTCAATTTTGGAGCAATAGGTCCATTCCGTTACTCTCCGTCGAAAAACTTTGTTACATCGCTAACATGGCAATCAATTTCCTATTGAAATGTCTATTATACCCTCAGTTCATTTTTTTAAAAATTTTTTTTGCCTTTTCTGTTTATATCTTCTTCTTCCACCTCTCTCTCCATAGCCATGGTTGATTCTCCAACACCATTCCCCTCAAAACTAACCACTCAAAAACATCAAAACCATACAATTAACATACCCTTGTTCCCCAAAACCTTAGAATCTAGCTAGGTTGACAAAACCAAACCACTGCCCCCGCAGAACCAGAACTTCAACTCATTCAAAACCAAAAGCAAGCATCAATTCCACTATCCCTACCTGAATTGAAATCAAGCTGCGAAATCCCAAACCCAAAGCGACGGGCACTATCCCAAACCCAAGGTGCTGATGCAGGTGGCGAATGGGGAGGGCAGTGTCGGGGACGTCGCAGAGGAGGTTGTAGGGGGTGGAGGAGGGGACGGTGGAGGTCGATGTAGATTTGGGAGGAGATGCCAGATTTGGATGTTCTCTGTTTTCTGAATTACATTTTGGGTGCTTTCTGTTTTGGGGGCTAGAGCTACAAGGAAGAAAGTTAGATTTATTGTTTGGTGGTTTGTTACTGGTTTCTTGGTGGGTATGTGGCCAAGTACATATAGGTGGACCTGGGAGGGATCTAGGGGAAGGGAGGTGGAGTTTCCGGGAGGATATGGCGGTGGAAGTGTCTCTAAATATGGTGGGATGCAGACTGTGTCATGAGCTTGGGAAAGTGCATAGTTTACGACGGGCCGCCCAAGTTCGGCCTCTCCTCCTCCTCCTCCCTCTCCCCGAGCCTCGAGGACTAAGACGAGATTTTCGGCGCCTTCCACGCCTCACGTGCCTCCTCAATTCCCGTGCTCGAGGTCTCCGTCGGAACCGCCGACGACGACGACAATGAGGAGTTCTTCAATGTGCGCAGCTCCGGCTTCGACTACTCCGAGGTCTTCGGAGGCTTCGACGACCTGGATTTCGCCGTCGCATACGACGACCTGGTCAAGCAACCCTACGGCGGAGATAATAGGAGCATAATTATGTGATATTAATAACGTTAATCTCTATACTTTCTTTGTTAGTTTAGTGTATTTTCTAGTTATTTACATTGTTTATTTGTCTTATAGGTATCTTGGAGCAAAGAAGGAGAAAAGAAGTAAAAGAGAAATTGAAAGGCGAAATCAGCAAATATGCCTGTGCAAATCAGTCAACTTCGACAGATCACTGAGACCAGCTCACAACGATCCATAGGATGATCTTTATATTGATGGAAAGCCTCACATGTCTAGCTTCCGAATCTTTTTACGGCTCATCAATATCATTTTTCTAGAAGAAGTTATGGCCGATTTAGTACAAGAAGGTCAAGCTGCGGGTGAATCTGAGGTTGGACGAGAATTTATGTTTCGAGGCCCAAATCACACCGAGAAGCCCGAGGACGAGTTTGTGCTTCATATTTCAGCTTAATATGGACAAATGGCATGATGTGAATGGTTGGAATAAGTCATCAAGTTCAAGAGCCAATAGGAAAACTCCACTTAAGCACGTGAACCCTAATTCTTTTAGGTTTTGGATTTCCTACACAACAAGAAAGATGAAGGCAATTAATCTCTCTAAGCATATAAAAAAGGAGATCAATCTGCAGCAGCTCTCTCTCTCTCTCTCTCTCTCTCTCTCTCTCTCCCCTTCTTTAGTTTATTTTGTTTATTCTATGTTTAGCTAGGTTTTTATTAGTTAGGGGGCTGCTTGAAGCCCCTAGACATGAACTACAAGATGATTTGACTTTTGATTTTATTTTCTTTTAATTCAAGATGAGACTTTAGTTTACTGCTTTTCCATTGATGAATTCTTGCTTGTATGCTTTGAGTGCACGCTTAGTATGCATGTTAGGATTCTACCGCTTTGATTGTTTGATGCCTGTGTCAATAGTTGGACTCCTCAAACCTTCTAGAGAAGCAATTGTTAGTTTTCACTATCAAGTAAACTAAGTCCTAGGTTTAGCAAGGTGCTAAGTTTATTGCGATGCCTAGTGATGTCTCAAACTCTTTTAGACCTTAATGATCTCTGCATGTTTAATCTAATAAGCGTACCTTTAGGTTGCATTGCTTGGGAATTGTCTAGGTGTAGAGCACTTCCTGCCTAGCATACGAAGTAAGAAAGGGAAATGGGTTGTGTTCAAGCGTACCGAGCCGACCTGAGAATCTTCATCTAGATTAATTGAATTAGGATTGAACAAATTATTTTGTGTGTGATTGTCCGGGGTGGATGCATCTTCCCTAACTATCTTTATCATATTGTTTTAAAACCATCTTAAAATCTGTTTTCGTTACTTTCTGTCCTCTATATTTTTGTAATTATTTTATATAGTAAATCAATTCCTAATAATCCCAAATTTTGTGTGCTAGATTCCCTGTTTATCTAGTATATCTCTGTAAATTTTCGTAATTTTCTGAGTAGTTTAGATTAGGTTTTTAATTAGGTTTTCGACTGCTGTTCGCTAGGAACAGTGGTCACTTTTGTGACATTGTTTTGAGTAGTTATAACCTTAGTCTTCTGCGGGAAAGACCCTTGTTTACCCTTGCTACAATTGACAATCTTAAGTGTGAATAAGGAAAATCAATAGCTTATAAATTTAGCTATCAGGAGACGGTGATTCCTCCGACGAAGCTTGAACTCCAGCAGAATCTGGGTCTCTCTCAGGAGAGTCGAATCATTCTGTGAAGAACTAAAGCTTTACAGATGGAGATCCTTCCTATTCATTTGATGGCAGCTCTGAGTTTGGCATATCATATAACAAAGCTCTTAAAAAAAGACATAAGGAAGAAGAAGCGGGGAAGGTTGCAGAGGAGATGGAGGGAGATTTCTGGAGAAGAGAGAGCTGAAAGAAGGAAGAAGAAAAAGAGATAAAAAGGAAAAAGAAAAAAAAATTAAAGAAAAGGTGAGGGTATAATAGAATTTTTGACGCGGAAGGATTGCCACATCAGCAATTTAACGGAGTTTTTGAACGGAGAGTAACGGAATGGACCTATTGGTCCAAAATTGAGAGTACAAGGAGTAAACATGTGAAATTAGAAGGACAAGGACTGAAGTGTTTTTTGGGTAAAAGTTCAGGGAGTAAACAATATTTAACCAAATATAAAACTTATTATGATCTTCATATAAAAAAAGTTCTTTGATTAAAGGTAACCTCAAAGCACTTTGGTGAAGCCTCGCATGCTTTAAGCCTAACACGTGCCTCAAGGCGCACTATTTTAAACATTAGAACCAAATCAACCAATGACCAATTTGCAGCTCAGGTCCTTAGCCGAATTAACTATTTCTCTTCTATAGTGTAGTATTATAAACAAAGATCAGTGTGTTTTAGGGAAAAATTATTGGCTAATCCTTTGTTTGTCTATACACACAATTGTGATACAAATAAAAGAATATTTCCTACCAAACAAACAAATAGAAATTAACAACTCCTTCAATAAACCCTTTCAATAAAAAACAACTCTTTCAATAAAGCCGCAACCCCACACCCGCCACGGGGACGTAGACGGTCGGCACAACATGCAGCCACGACATAGGGACTAGTGGCCGTTTAGACTAGATACCTCTAGGGTTTCTGAAGAAATTTATGGTGTGATATACACGTATGAACATGTTTACGAATAAATCCAAAAAAGTATCTATAGCAAAATTATACTTTAATTTCACCCCAACTGAATCAAATTCACTGTCTCTCTAAATCTTCAAAACCATCTTCTTGACCATATGATTGAACCCTTCTGGAAGATCTTTCTCTACTAAGCATTCTTCTGAAAGAACTACTCAACCTCGAAATGGAACCACTATTTATTGCTTTACCGTCTTCCGATGTCCCTTCCGCACATGACAAGACGGAGTTCACCCGCTCCAACGGTGGAGCCGTGGCTGCTGCGCCGGCCACAGGACCCTCCCGTTGCTCCGGCTGGAGAGCCATACGGGGCTCCGCCTCCGTCCGGCAGATAGGGCAAGTGGTGTGAGAATTCAGCCACGTGTCTATGCATTGTGCATGGAAGCTGTGCTTACAATTGGGAAGCAACCTCGCCATTTCTTCATCCTCCAACATGCTCAGACACACGGCACACTCGACGTCAGCATCGCCCTCATGACGTCCCTCATCCTCCACGCGCTTGTATAAGAAGACGGGCAAGGCGGCGATGACGGAGGGCTCGAGGCCTGTCTTGGGTGGCTCGGCGGAAGAGTGGACATGGGCCACAGTCGAACCCAGGCGGCGTAAGGCGGCAGCTCGCTGAAGAGACTGGCGTCTGAGGACGCATCTTGCGTAGGTGTGAAGGAGTACTACCAGCACAACCACGACGGATAATGCAATGATGGCGATGAGCATGATCTTGCTGTTCAAGTCATACAGGTCTTTATGAGGAGGGAAAAACGTCGGAGGATCATGGTTTTCGTCGAGAAGGCGCATGATCAGATCTGTGTTAGAGGAAGAAGACATGGCCGGCCGGTTCTTTGGTGTCTCAGACTCAGACTTCTCGGGGGGGGGGGGGGGGGGGGGGGGATGTAGATATGGCTTATGAGAGAATTGATCGAGAAGTAAATGAAGCAAAACTAAAACATTTGCTTTTATATGGCTGAAACTTTGGATCTTGGTTTTGGTATTTAGTGTGAACTTGTTAGAAGGGTAACGGACATTTGAGTTCTTTTGGAGAAAACAAGAGACAGAAACAAATTAAAGTAACTGTACGTCTCTAATTTAATTTCAAGATGGTTGACTGTTGAATGTTGACTTGTCCTTTCCTCCCCATTCATTATAATGTGTCATGTAAATTGTTTCCATGTTTCTTTTCAATTGCTTGGTTAAGTTCTTTGAAGGTGGGAAAATGCTTAGATATCCCCAATCAAATTGATAGAAGGTGCCTCTAAACTACTTGTTGACTGATATGATTACAAATGTAATGTGCCTGGAGGATTCGCTCTATTATGAGAGATTTCCCAGTTAGCTAGCTAACCTTCTACCGCACGTCTGGAAGATCCAATCAAAGCATCATGCTCTTTGTGAACTGAATTTTATGGTGGACTTTTTGGATAGTTTTGGGACATCAGCCAGACGGTCTAAGTTGTTGGGATGAAATCAGCTGTCCCCAATATTAAGAAAATATCCTCTTAATCTTTTGTTTCATTTTTTATTCTTTATGGACCAATGAATGCATGGAGACAGAATGAAGATAGTTTAATTGGGGAAGTACAACTGATTTCATCCCCCAAGTTGTTATGGGGTGCTCATTTCTTCGATCATCACTTTGAATTAGTAGTCCTTATTTTGATTGTCTTCTCTATAAAAAAAAAGGGTTAGAGCAATAAACAAAAACTCACATGGAGGTTTGGTAAAAGGCGGCAAAGAAAGTCTAAGATGCAATTGCCCTTTTCTTTGGACAATTAGCAATATATATTTATAAAATTAAAACAATACCAAACCCAAAAAAAATATAATAGAAGGTATGAACCTACGACCTAACCATGAGAAAAAGTTCAATTCTGTGATCTGTATGTCACCATATTTTTCACTGGTGATTTGATATTTCATACATATGTATGGGTAACCTACCCAAACTATAAGTAATGAAGCAATAGACGATGGTCTAGAAACATACTTCCGACCGGCCGGCCTCAATGGAAGAACAACGACGGCGAATGATAAAATATGATGACAAATAGCTGACAAATTTGAAGTTAAGGTGCACTAATTAATTCTCCTAGGTCGTTACTAAATTTCTTTGAAAATAGTGGTATTCTTTTTCGTTTCTTTTTTCAAACTCTTAGTGCTTTTAGAGTAGTACTTCCAGACCCAGCTAGCTAGCTTGTAGTTTCAAACGTAAAACCGGGGAGATAGACTTTGGTAGTTTGATTTAATGGGCTACAATATAACGTGAAAATAGGGGTATACGAACTTCCCAGATTTTCATATGAGGAAACAATACTTGACTTGAATAAATTAATAATGTTATCATAATACTTGATGCGTGGTTCTGAGTCAAGAAAGGAGACTTTAAATGGTCCTTCAGTGAAAGCTCCTTGGTCAAATATTAATCCCATGCAACTTTAATTCTTCGTTCATACGCGACTTTCGTGTATATGACTGTGCTTGTGATACACGCCTTGCCAGTATTCTATACATGAGATGTTTTTTATTTTTATCTTATGATAATTTCTATTCACAAGAACCAAGAAGAACATAAATATTGTGGAGAAATAAAAGTTCAGTTGTAATAAAATAAAGATACATATATGGTATTGAAGTTAGGGTAGTGTCTAGAGAGTGTTTGATTTTTTTTCTTTCACAAATTATGGAAAGGTTAGACTTTACAAAAACTCGGTAATTTTTGTAAAAGAGAAGCAAAAGTCAAAGCTTTAACATCTTTTTCTTCTCCACTTAGAGCAAAAACTTGCTCTATACACTTAGAGCAACTCCAACAGCTTCCCTATAATTTTTGTATAATAGAGAAGCAAAAGTCAAAGCTTTAACATCTTTTTCTTCTCCAACTCCAACAGATTCCCTATTTTACAGCAATCTCTAAAATCTCCATATTCTTCCTTAAATTTTTAGAGATTGCTGTAAATATAGGGAATTTGGTTTTCTCTTTCCTCACTTTCCTTAAAATAGGGATATTTACAGGGAATCTGTTGGAGCAAAAGATGCTCATTTTTCTCTAAAGTAGAGAAAAATCAAAATATGGGGAAGCTGTTGGAGTTGCTCTAAGTGTATAGGCTATGTCATAGAAAAACGTCTTTGTTTCGAGGTGGTAGACAAGTAATATTAAAGAACTTTTAAATGCTCGATGTAGGACTAGGTAGAATTCGGAATTTCAGGGTTGTTTACAGAACGCTTGATTATATAGTTTATTACGAATGAATAATTAAATAGATTGTTAAATTAATGTTTTTATCTATATATAAATGTGTAAATTGATAATACGGATGTATTTAAACTTTGTTTTTATGGTTGGAACTTAGTGCGAGTCTTGGCCATCACATCGTTTTCACCAATAATTAGAAATATACAACTGGGGGGAGTGGGGACGTTATACCAAATCTCCGTGAATGAAAAGGAACAAGTACAATAAAATCAATATAAAAAATTACATTCTAAAACATAGATACAAAATACTAATAATTAATAAGAGCTCGTTCAAAAAAAAAGTTATATAATTTCCAATCTCTCTAGCGACTGCCGTCTTCTTCCAACCTAGGGTTTCATTCCCATAATCTTAGTCTCGTCCGGCGGCTCCCGCGCCGAGTGAGGCCTTTGGTCTCGTCGAACTGCGGTGAGTGCAGCCGGGCGGGGAGTATTGCGTTTTGTCAATGGAGCTGAGTGACTCTTGAAAGCTTGAGTTTTCTCTGGGATCGTCGGGATTGGGGTTTACGGTGGGAGGTCGGTGTTAGTTTCTAGATTGCAGCTCTGAGGCTATGGAGGTCGCGGCACAGGTCCCTTACGGCGGCTGCGTGAAGGGGGATATCGACTGCTTGGGGTGCTGCGGATCCACATCTGGTGGGATTTGGGTTTGTCTTTGGTACGTCGGGTCTCGTTCGGACTTCTTGGAGCGTCGTCGAGTTGCAAAACGATGGGGTATGCTTGGACGGGTGGTGGCGGTTATGGCAGGGGAGGTGGTCGTGTTTGCAGCTGTGCAGCACGGGTAGTGGCGGTTATGGCAAGGGAGGTGGTCGTGTTTGCAGCTGTGCAGCGTCTGCCCTAGCAGAGGAGGTGGTGTCTGGGCCTGAGATGGGCTGTTTCCTTTTGGACCTTGGGCTGGCTTTTCTTTTGGGCTCAACTATTGCTTTATGGTTTATGTTTTTACTTTTCCAATAACTCCCTATTTTTGGGCAGATAGTGGGCTTCGGCCCAAGAAAGGTTGGCTAGGCTTAGTCAGCATAAGTCTGCACGATTATGGTTTCTTTTTACACCAAGTTAATGAATCTCCTGGAGTACCACAATTGAGTGCATTGACGAAGGGAGATTCAAGATAGTTTTCTTAGTGTAAGCTGAGATATGTAGTTGTGTAGGCTCTTGTATAAGTGAGCTTCATTGTACTAGTGGATGGTACCCGTATTCCCTTAACTGCTTGACCACTGATTTAGGGTACAAGCATATAAGGCTTATTTGTATGTGTCGTTCTGGCTTTGGGATTAAATGAAATCTCTATTACTCTGTCAAAAAAATAATAATTAATAAGAGCTATTATGATGTGGTTCGATCTAGCTGCTCTGATTGTTTCCATTTAGTATCATACTGTACTGCTCTTAAGTACATGAATTTTGATAGGGTCTTTAATTATATTTAAAGCCAGCAAAGTTCTAAGTATACCAAAATAAAAATCTAAAAACTTATCCCTTAATTAATCACTAACTCAAACCCAGCCCAAAGCTCTCCTCCTCCAATTTGTTCCGCAGTCAACCATTTTCATAGTCTCTCATCTCCAACAATGTTCTCCATAAATAAATTAGAAGATGGTCTATTTTCACCAAATCTTTAAATGTAATCTAAATGAGACTGATATAAGTTGTTAACATGTACTTGTTCTATGATCATGGTATATTGTCTTTGAGATCCCGAAAATAGACAAATAAATTCACATCTATTTTTTTTTTTAATAGGAATTGATTTCATTAGTAATCAAGCCATGAAACAGGCCAGAGTATAACAAAACTTACATAAGAAATCTCAGGACAAACCAAGTAACCTATTTAAGCCACAACTAAACTCATTAAAGTCTAAAGGGACGCTCGCTGAACTGCAAGCCTAATCTATGCAAGAATAATCTCTCTCTCTAAGGAAAAAAAAATACTCATCTAGTCTAATCTATCAAGCACACAATTGTGGTACAAATATCAACTAGAAACATCTTAGAAAAGCTTATAGAAATTACCCGTATTTCAAAAGGCTTGAGTCCAGAATGTTTAGAACCTTAGGGCACTTAGAAAGCGTGAGTCCCTTCCCCGTAGGGTTGGAACCAGCACCATTTGCAGCCCCCTTAGTAGCCAAAAACCTCGGCATCAGGTTGCTCCTTGGGCTTTTCTTGAGGGTCTGCAGCATATAGCCCCAATTTTCACATTTTAGCCAATTAGGCCCAGTCCCTGCCCTAGGCCCAGCCTTCGGCCCAGAAGCCAGCCCAGTCAAACTAACGGTCAACCCTAGTTCAAAACTAGGGTTTCCCGCAACCTTCCGCCGCACTGATCTCCAGCATACCAGTCCCAACCACCGGCCCAGTCATCGTCGGCCATCTGCCGCCTCCAAGAAGCGTGGCACAACCGCATAGCCCAATGCCACCTAAACCAGCGACTCCAGCAGCCCCAACTTGAGCCCAACCTTGGCCAGCTGACGCCGCCACAACGACGCAGATTCCAATCGCCCCGAAACCTGTCGGTGGTGACACCAACGCCGCGGCTCCAACTCGATCTGGCAATCCACTTTCATAGAACCACCCTCGGCCAAGAATTGACTCAACCGGAGCCTTCGAAAAACTTGGTCGAGATTCCAATGCCATTGCAGAAAAGACCACGACCTCTCCAAACCCATGTCGTCGTCCACTCGCCTCTGTCTGGTTTGGAGAGCACGACGCTCCCCGTCGCCATCATGAAACCTAGGTTTTGCCTGTCCGGGTCGCTCGGCAAGTTTCAGAGGCCCTCTCATCAGAAAAAAAAAAAAATTTGTTATTTTTTTTCACAATATATATAGGGATTTGTGGATGTTTTAGAAGAGTATCTTTGGAATAATAGGAATAACGTTGTCCTTAATAAATTAACATCTATTGCAACCTACCTTTAAGATGATTAATATACAGGTTTTTTTTTTTCCCACCAACAGTGCCTAGAGACTTAGGTCACGAACTTACAATATTATCAACGTGATACCTGGACTCATTTTTTCTTATCAACGTCGTACTTTCGTCCATTTTCTGTCATAAGACTGTTAACTTTACCACCTGTGACGCATATGAGGGCAAATAGATGGATTTGCCTAAATTTTAGGTAACAGATGTGATTTATTAAAAATAAAAAATAAAAAAACCACATCCCACTAAAAGTAAAAAAATAAAAACCAAATTAACCTAAGCTTAAAGCAAACGCACATGCAAATTAACCTATTTTCTACGACGCCATTGTCCCACCATTCTCAACCCAACCATGACCTTCCATTAACTACTTCGATCTGGATATCAACCCTCATCGATCAGCCCTCATGCCAGATCTCAACCCAATCAACCTGCTAGTCAAGTCTCCCATCCATTCAACTTGTATGGATGGCCCGCCGACGACATTGAAGCCCGGAGATGATTACCACCAAGATCGCGTCCTAGAATTCTAGAAACCGCAGTCGCACCAGCCATCCACCGATCTTTCCCACACAGCCTCCTCACCAAGATGGGGATGATGATGATCTAAACTGACCAGCTTGCTAACATTCACCACCACCAGACATCTTCTGTCTCTCAAAGTGTTAGCTACTTGATGGAGCTCCATTTATAGATAGAGATGTGTAGGTCTCCAGAAAGAAACCAATCAGATTAAGTAGGTGGCTGTCCTTTATGACTGCTTAGCTATTTTCAAGCGGTGTTGCACTATGGAGTTCTTTCTTAGTTGTTGCTCATCCTTCTGGTTTCAATTTTGGGGTTGGCTGGATAGAATAATTTGGGGTTCAGCAAGGGATCAAACTTAAAACAAAGATGATCTATCAAAATAACATACGGCAAATTAGAATCGATGGAGCTGAAATTTCATACAGCAAATTGTTAAATTAGAATCAAAATAACAAAGATGATTTCAACTCTAGATGAGTATGAAATTTCTTGTATTTTTACTCATGGAAAAAAAAAGTTGGAAAAATACTTCAGCATTTTTTTTAAAAAATAAATTGGTATAAGAAGACAATTTTACCCTTAAAAATCAAATCACACGCGTAGCACGTGTTTCATTTTAACGGCTCCGTGATGGAAAATGTTCGGAGGTACGACAATGATAAGAAAAAATGAGTCCAGGTATCACGTTGATAACAATGTAAGTTCGGGTATCATATTGAAAGTCACCTAAGTCTCCAGACACTGTTAGTGAAAAAAACTGTAGAAGCTTTAGAGCCAATTAAGACTTTGCACTCCAAACTCATTGTAATCTGTTGGAGTCTTCTGTGCGTGTAGAAGATCATTATGAGTTTAAAGACCCATTTCCACAATGAGTTGTCAATATGAAAATCCAATTGGCAGAGAGATTCGGAAGCAAAAGAGAAGATAAAGTATAATCAGGCATAGAGAGTGGCTAGAGTGGGAAGGAGGCTGCAGAAAAATTATCAAAAGACCATATGTGCTTCGAGTGAGCTCAATCCAAAAGAACTTTCTCAAGTTTAACTCATTTCATGATGAGGATAATGAGAATGGAAAAGCATAATTCCAGGCCGTGTCTTTTTTGCTCCCCAAATTAAAGTAAGAACTTGTCATTAAATAAAGTGGCACGTATACTTACCTGGAATAAGAATGAAAATGAAGAGAATGATTTCAATGTATGAGTTGTCCGACATTTACCAACATATATATATACAGATCCTATCCAGAGCGGAGCTCTGCTTTGAAATTAACGTGTGAAGTTCGAGTTTTCGGTCACTTTTCGGTCGCATATCCACATCTCGACCGTTCAGTTTTTAGGTCCTAATGTATAGATCATCTCTGCAAAATTTCAGCCAAATTGGTGATCCTTAAGGCATCCAAAACTGCAATTTACAACAATATACACGAACGGTTCCGGTTCGGCAGATTCGGTTCGTTCATGTAAATTGCAGTTTTGGATGCCTTAAAGATCACCAATTTGGCTGAAATTTTGCAGATGTGAAAATATAATCTAAAAGTGGGTCAAAACCTCAAATCCATACCTAAGAAAAACTGCGGACGTCCGCAGTGGAGAAGTATATATATATATATATATGTTTTGGAATGGGTGTGGGTTTGACCTCATTGTTAGGAATTGATTCCTAAATAACTTAAAAGTTTGATAACTTATTTCAAAAAAAAATAAAAAAGTTATATAACCAAATGTGGGGGTGTTAGGTCCATAATTACTTAGTAATTATTACCCTGATCTTTACTTAATCCTTTTGCTTATTTATCTTTACTTAGTATGTTTCCTATTCATGCTAGGAAAAGGAGTAAAAGTTTGGAAACGTATCAAGATGTAGGATTTGACATATTCAACGCCGGTCAACTCTGACGACTTTTCGGCGGCATATGGTTGGACGTCGTGATACGCTCAAAGCAAACACTCAATTTAAAGCCTCTTGTGTAGTTGTAGTATCGTTTGGAAGTAGGGATCGTTCAAAGCCAGAGATTGAGAGGAACACTTCAAATTCACGTTGGTACCTATAAAAACAAACACTAAAAACGTTAAAAACAAATATAAAAACAAAACCAAACTAAAGCTAACTAAAACTTAAAAATTAAAGGAAAGAAAGCAAATGAGAATTGTTCTGGGGTTTTTAAATATTGAAAACGAAACGCACTAATTAAAAACTTTTGAATTGTTTTAAAGGATGTGATCAATGAGATGAGCACGTTAAGGGCACAACCAATCTACCACCATTTATATGAAAAATTATGAGAAAGATATTAGAAATATTCAATTAACATGTGATTGACAACAAACAAGAACAACCATGAAACACATTGAAATTGTCCATTTTGTGGTTTGCGTTTGCATCCTAAGTTTTTGAGCTGAAGCTTAGTAAGAAGTGAAACGAGATGAATTTGAGAACCTAAAATATTCTGGCATTCTGCAGTTCTTCAAATAGAACCAAATTATGTCATTCTGCAAGAGCCCAATCTGGGAAAATATTCCTATATGCTGCATAATGTAACATGGCATTCCTCATGAAAACTCCCATCACTTCCTGTCATAAGCACATAAGATATTGAAAATACTAAATATCTTATTCAAGCAAGCATCTAATTTTGATTTCTGTCTTCACTTTCCTCATCTTGTAAGAATCGTACCTGTTGAATGCTTTGCATCTTGGTTTTGAAGAAACCAAAACAACAATGAATTTCTCAATGTTTAGAATTTGAGAGAATATTGAACTTTCAGTTACCAATGAATCTCATAAGAAAATAGGTGCGTTGTTAACTGTCGTGAATAAGAAAAAGATGCTAAGAGTACTTTAGGAGTAGACCAATAGACCTCACAACTTGAAAATATTAGAATGAAATGTTTTCTAGATATCGGGGATAGTATGCAAGGTTGCTATACTGATACGTACTGATAACAGAAATTAACACAAATGCAAAAATTCGTTTACACAGTGAAAAACCTCAAATTGAAGGAAAAAAAAAAACACTACGGGGCTTTAACTCTTGAAAGCCCAAGTGAGAGACTAATAGAGAAGAATGAGTTTCTCTACAAATAAGGGCAGCTCTAACTACGACTGCGATCACTAGACCTTCTTGCTGATGTGTACGTTGATTCGAACCTCTTCAATCTTCTTCACTTGATTGAAAGGTACTAACTACGACCTTCAATCTTCTTGCACCACGGACTTCTCCACCGATCTCGAGAGAATTATGCAAGTGTATGAGTAATGAATCACTTAACAAGGAACATGTGATTCAAAGATGCAAAGCAAAAACTCTTTCTAAGCAAGAACGACTTTTTCAATAATCTGAGATGCACAATAATCTCAAGCCCAAAAAGCCACGCCTGAGTAACAACTATTTCAGAATTATATAGAGGAAAAGACACCTCCTTAATCAATGTTTCTAACTGTAATACCCTGGAAATTAGTTATTAATTTTCAAGTGTCTTTCGGAATTTATTTTGTTGATTGTCGTGCGATTAGTTGGTTCGAGGGTGAAGTAGAAGAATTTCGGACGAATATGTACTCGAAACGCTTTATTTTTGAGGGCTCAAGAGTTGACTTTTATTCATTAGGTTTCTCTAAAAACCTTCTCCATAAAAGTTGTAGAGCGCGTCGATACGAGTTCGTAGACATGCAGTACGCGAAAATCGGAGATCGTATGAAGAAGTTATGCACGATGGAAGTTATTTCCATTTTTGGAAATTTTGGTATAAATAGGAAAAATTAGAAATTTATTTTCAGTTTCCTCATTTGGAAACTTTTCGGAAAATTCCGGAAACCATTCTCTCTTAGCCAAGCCCGACCCGGCCAGCGAAACTGGTGACCCGACTCGGCTTTTTCTCGGCCATCCGGCGTCTTCCGACGGTGAAACTTGCATCACCCAGCTCAGACTTTCCTCCTCTTCTTCCCCTAGCCACTGGTTTGCTCCGAGGTGCACCGAGAGTGGCGGATCAAACGACGGATTTCATGGGCGGCGCTGACTTGAACCTAGATTCCTCCTCCGGCAATAGCGGCGGCTGAAACCGGTCATTCTGTGACGCTCTCCTCCTCCTGATCACAACTATACAAGTCTTGAAGATCGATTCGAAGTGTGGAGCGAGAAATCATGGTTTGAAGTTCAACGGTTGTTAGCTAAATAGCAACCCTCAAGTATAAGGGCCAAGTTATAGTGTAGAGGATTATGAGTAGGGGATATCGTACCCAAGGGATTGGAAAACCCACTCTAGCTAAGGAAAAACTAAAGGATGCTAGATGAATATGCAAATGTACAAGTCATAAACAAGGGCTCATAAGTGAAGCAAAGTTTGTCAGGACCCACCCCGGAATTACCCTCCTAACTCCAAGATGGACCTGCGGGGCCCACTTTTCGGGAAAATTCGACAGAACTTCCCCTAAAAGTGGACAACCCTAACCCTGCTGAAAACACTTCTAACTATAATAAATTTCTATGCTTGAAGCCACCCTGCTTCCTAGCAACAATCCGCAAATTTCCAAATATAAACATCGTACTACACCAACATAACCAATGATATAAATTACAACCCAGCAATTCAAATCTTTCAACTTCCTCCAATATTATACAACTCCCATACACTCATAATTATACAAATGTATAAATCCAACCTTTTAAGGTAATCAGAGCAATCTATAGAACACACTCGAAATATGATACATAAGGTAGGTTAATAAATAACCTACTAAGGATAGATAGCAAAGGTGGTGCTAGCCTCCACTCCTAAGCCGGTCAGCAACGCTGCGATCTGGGCAATTGAAACCAAAGGGCCCAGGGGGAAAGTACATAAAAACGTTAGCGTGAGTGGACAAAATACATAAGCATAACGGAAGAAAAGTTTATACTTTCCCACAGATTTAAATTTATAAAATCTCGATGCATGCAACGTTTATAAAACATATTTCTTTAAATTCGAAAACTCGTGAAAAACATACCAGCCCCGCTGGTTAAAAGAAATCGGACTAGCCCCGCTAGTTAAGTAATGATAAAATATGGGGAAGAAATTTCACCATACAAAAGAAGGGAGCCTCCCAGGCTCGGGTCGGAGTGTCCCACACTCTGGAGCATCCCATGCTCTGCTCTTACTCACCCACAAACACATAGTAAGCAGGGAGGAGTACTAATAGGCTAGCTAGCAATAAATATGACGACCCAGGTATGGTGGGTTAAAACTATTCAAAACCAATAAAGAAAAACACGGGTACGATTCCCAACCGTACCCAGAAATTCTCGTAAAGGGTCGTATATATATCAACAGCGTGTCCCACACGCTAAAAGAATAATTAGATTATCAATAAGGCATTCCCAATGCCAAAATCGAAAGTCGATACATAAATATGAAGATTTACTTCATCGAAAACTCATTCCGAAAATAAAATCTCAAATTGACGAATATAAATATAATATAAATAGTATCAATCCGGAAATCACATCGAAAACAATTCGTCGAGAATCAACATCAATTATAAATTCGAATCCGAGCATAACAACTTAATAACCGAAATTCACAACCGGTATAAATCATAAATACTTCATAAAAATCATTATTGGAAGCAAATCCACGAAATAAATCACAATCAAATTCCGAAATCAATTCATATACTCGGAAAGTAATATGTTAATTAAATAAAGCATTAATTCAAGAAAATAAACGCATGCATCATTATTTAAAACAAAAGTCCACTCACCGTGTACGGCTAAACCTGCCGTCGATCCGAACCCTCCTCGAGGGAATCCTCCTCACGTCCTGTACAATATAACGTTCGTAAACCCATAATTACTAGATGGAAAACTATATTACGATAAATAAAACCAAATCCTAACATTATCTTTATTTGCCCAAAACCTCCCAATCTTCTTCACTAATGTCATTCCCTTAATGTATTGGCTTTAGGGCCGAATCAAGGAAATCCGATGGCTAGATTCCTCGTAATTCAATTAACAATTTCCACCCTTGAATAAACATCGAAATCCATACTCCCTCTTCTCTAATTCTATCCCAAAGCTGCCATTATGAAACTAAATGTATAATTGACTAATTATCTCAACAACAGAAGTTAAAGACCGGCCAAACACTGTCTCACGCACCACCAACAGTGGCGGCGCGTGGCACCCACGCGCCGGTCCAAACCTCCACCACCGGCTACCAAATTCCATGTATAGCAACAACTCAACCCACTGATTAATTTTCTCAACTACAACACATCCAAATTTTACCTGGAAATGATCGAATCCGGCCGGTGAAGATAACCCAGAAATTCAAGAACCCTAGGTTGTCGATTCGTCCTCTACACAACAAATTGGAATGCAAGACCTTAGGGGGAATGATCTCCGTCGAAAACCGAGCCTTCGACGCCGGTTTGGTGACTGGAGATGGTCGGAATCGCCGGAAATCGGCAAAAATCGCGAACTGCTACAGTAACCTTCCCAGCTCAAAATCGAGCTCCTCCGGCCAAATCTCCACAAAATACCACCACAGATGCGACAAGGGGGAGGAGACGAGCTTGGGGATAGCCGGATTTCGTCGTGGGTCGGCCGGAGGGGGAAGAAATCGAAGGGAGAAAATTGGGGCCGAAAGGGAGGAAGGGTCGGGGAAGGAGAGAGAGTTACCGGGTAGAATTTCCGAAAATGGAAATCTACCAACAGTAATTTCCATATATATATATATAAAGTACCATGAACAGTAACTTCTACATTTTTGGTCATAACTCTCACATACTAAGTCCAATTTTTACGCACCACATATGCACACGCTCGGTTTAAAGTCCTCTACAACTTTCATGAAGGAAATTTTCTCATAAACGGCCCCGAACAAAAGTCAACCTTTTAGGGCCACTAAAATATCGATAAAAAGTAAAAATTGAAAGTATTCGACAATTACCGTCCAAATAGTGAGTAAATCGTTAATTCTAAGTTCGGGACGTAACAATCTCCCCCCCCCCCCCCCCAATGAAAATTTCGACCTCAAAATTAACATACCTGCTAGCAAATAGGTGAGGATACTGCTGTCTCATTTGCTCTTCTGGTTCCCAAGTAGCTTCTTCTACCATACTGCTGTCTCATTTGCTCTTCTGCTGTCGAATTTTCCCGAAAAGTGGGCCTCACAGGTCCATCTTGGAGTTAGGAGGGTAATTCCGGGGTGGGTCCTGACAAAGTTCATGATGAATATATGCAAGATGGTGAGTGGTTTGATTTTTTTGGCTTTGGAAATGGTTTCGAATCAAATTAACACACAATAAAAACTAGAAATGTAAACTAGGCTATGCTAAACTAGATGTGATAAATTGGATGGAAGTTAGAGCTTTAGGTTGTTCACCATAGCCTCCCTTACATGCATTGATGTTCAAACTATAAGTAAAACAATCCTAAGTATCCAATTACCCTCTTAGCATCCGGATAAGACTACTAATGCCTAAACTCCTTTGATTTTATCAATTCCCACCGGATAAGGGAGAAACTAACTACCCAAGAACAAATTATATTACCGGATAAGTATCAATTCCTTGCTCCTAGATGCATAAAGGTTTGAGTTTAGATAATCAAGCAAGCAAACCAATCCTAGGTCTAGGTGATTTTAACTCACTACCCTCACATACACACCTAGTGTGCTATCATGCTATTAATGTTCAAAGCTAGGTACTCTCTAAACATTGTTTATGTAATGACAAATGCAAAGTATTCAAATTAGCTAAATTCAAATACAAGCATTCACTTCTTGAATTAGCATGTGAAGATGATCATGGAAAATGCATCAAATAAGACTCAAACATCAATTCATTACAAGTTTGGCTAGGGCTTTCAACCCTAGCCCCAACAAATTAACTACTCACTCATAATCAAATACATAAGCTTCAACATGTTTATGAACATCAAACTAAAAAGTAGGGATAGAGAGAGGACTAGTGATAATCAAGTTGAGGATGGTGTAGATGAACTCATAAAGGCATTGACATGGTGAAAATGGTAATGGTGATGATGATTCCTCAAGTAATACTAGACTCCTCTCCTTCTTCTTCAAAGGTTGATAATGGAATATGAGATGTAGAGATGATCAAATAGTGGAGTGGTGAAGCTTTTTGTCTATAAAATGGAATGAGTAGATGAAAAAGATGATGAAGGTTGTGGTGGTGGTAATGGAGGTTATGAATTGATGGTAGTGGTGATGGAGGTTTTGTGGAGGAGATGATAGTGGTGATGTAGATAATAAGGAGAGAAAAAGATGTTATGGAGTGGTATGGGTGGTGCCTCAAGAGTGTAATGAATGGATGCTTATATAGAGAAGAGAGAGAGGAGTAAAATGATAAATGGAAGCAAAAGAGAGCAGCTCAAGCATTGTAAGAAGCATGGAGGTAGAGTATGAGAGTGGTAATAGATCCTAAAAACAAGGGAAAAGGGTATGGAAGAGATGGAGTAAAAAGAGGGAAGTAATGATGAGCTATGAGAGTGTAGAGTAGAAAAAGATGACTTAGGAGAAGAGAGGAGCAGCTGCTCTTTTTATTATGCATGGGAAACATGAAAATGAAGAGTGTTGGGGTGGTTTTGGGTCACCAAAGTCAATTTGGCAACCAAATAAGAGAAGATGCATAGGGATGCCTATTATCCAAAGGATAATATGATGGACTAATCTTGTTATAATCTTGTAGGATTCTTCTAAGGATCTCCTTGATAGTTTCAGCATCATAGACCTTCCAAAAATGCACAAGAAATCCGTCCAAAGAAGGTTCTAGGCCAAACTGGCATGTTTTGACTTTGTTTTCTGCTCCTGAAGCTTCCTTCAATTGAATCTCCATCGAGACGTTGGAATTAGCCTTCGACTTCTTCATAAAAAATGTTCCTTGATAAGTGTAGATCATCCTGATAAAATTTCAGAGCTTAATTCATCGTGGTGTGGCCAGAAATTCTGCGGGAATCCGTACAGGTCCGGTGTTGCCAGTTTTCATCTTTTAGTCAAAAACTTGGGCCAATATTTTGAAGGCCTTACACTCCGAAATAGCTCTTGATCTTCATAAGAAATTATCCTTAGGATGTCTAGAATTGATATGGAAATTTTTAACTCATTTGGAGTTCGTTTGATCAGGCTGCCACCCCTCCTTTCTTGTCTAGCTCGCTTTCTCCTAGCCAGAGTAAGAAAATGTGTTAAGGTTGACTTTTTAGTGCATTTCCATGCTTCTCCATTATTTCCTAGCATGATAAGGAAAACATAATAAATATATATAAATAAACACAAAGGTTAAGCAAAAGTACAAGATTAGGGAAATAATGAAATTGGATTAGTCAACATTAAATTGGACTTTAGAACAAATAATTTCCATGTTTTATGGCACAAATATGTATATGAATTATGATCCAACAAATACCCCCAAACTTGAACTTTGCTTGTCCTCAAGCAAACTAACCCAAATCCGACACTACAACAACTACCTAATCCTTCCAACAATTTCCTCAAAGAACACAATATAGATAGGGCATGGAAATCAAGTTAAGTCTTAAAGCTTCATGGATCATGGATCATGGATCAAATGCTTGAGTTTTGAAATGTGTAGCATGTCTTTAATTTGTCATTTCAACGTACCGAAATTGAGAATGCATGTCAAACCATGTTAACCATAAACTCACAAGATATTCACTATATTTTTCACACAAATGTTTAGGGGTTAACTATTCTACACTCAAAACAATCTCATGCAATACCGCCATATGCTTGCTCTTCAATCTTATCTCCACTTATCAACAAAATCACATCTTGGATGAAGAAGAGATTTTATTGGATGTAATGAAGCTTAGGGTGAGGGGTTAAAGAAATGAAATGGAATGGAATAACAATTTTCAAGTAACTTAATAAGCAACAATCCTTTTGAGATTAAAAACTTAAGAACTAAATATGCTCAAACTTTTCACTTTCTCAAACCACTCCCCCAAACTTAAACAAAAACTAATTATTGAATTGAAATAACATTCTTTTGAGATTTTCTTTTGTTTTCTCCTCTTTTTTTTTACTTTAGTGCATTTCCATGCTTCTCTATCATTTCCTAGCATGATAAGGAAAACATAATAAATATATATAAATAAACACAAAGGTTAAGAAAAATTACAAGATTAGGGAAATAATGAAATTGGATTAGTCAACATTAAATTGGACTTTAGAACAAGTAATTTCCATGTTTTAGGGCACAAATATGTATATGAATTATGATCCAACAACGGTTAGGATTTTTCGGGCTCGATCTAAGTTGAATCGGCTTCGGTGCAAGTTATGAAAGTTCTTTCTCATGTTGTGATCTCCAAGTTGGGTGGAGTTGATTTTCATGGTTTTAAAGTCAGCCCAGCAACACGTAGGCTTCACATGCAGCCGCCTATGGCGGCGTGTGGTGGCTCGTCCGGCCATTCTAGGGGTAGTTTTTTTACTTCGTTAGCCTCCATTTGCCGATACGAACGTGTGGGTATGTTTACTTTTGTATTTGCTTGAGTTTTGGTTGAGTTGGGTTAATTACAGTTTCGGTTCGTTCGGTTTTTGATCCGTGAGGATCCGACCCGTGGATCATCCTCTTGTTTGGGCGATTTGATCCTAGAAGTGTTTTGAAGACCTTAGGTGGTCTCCGAAGGGGTTTCGTCTCAATTGACGTATCAATTGGTTTATAGTTCACGTGTTTCGAACTTTAAAATGATTGTGTACTTTGTGTTGTATTGAGTGTGACCTTGATGTGATTAGGTGATTGACGAAATTGCGTGAGCGGAGTTTGGATGATTTTGTGCTTGTCTTGGTTTTTGTGTGAAGACGCTACAGGATATGGAGGTGAGTAAATCTCACATTGTTTTGGGTGATAAATTTGTTATGTGATAGTTTTAGTAGAATTAGTCAGTAGATGTAAAATCATTTTTCTTGCAAATAAATAATTTTTTTTTGAAATATATGAACTTGATCGTCAACAGTTCATGGGTAAGTAAAAATAAGGATTTGTTACAAATGATTTTCGGTTTGAGTAGACTGTGAAATATAGTCTGAATTGTCTGGAGAAGTGAAAAACATTGTTTTGTGTGATTTTATCACTATTGGGTTGAGAGGTGATTTTGAAGAAAATAAATGAATTTGAAAAGGGAAATGACTGTGTTGTTAGATTTATGTTTTGAAAGGAATATGTACGATTTGTGAAAATGTTGAGGTGTGCAAACAATATTTTGAAAAGGTTTTTGATATTGTTTTGAGAGTGGTGAATTTATATAGCCAAGGTGGTGACCAATGTGGTGATAATCTATACAGCAGTACCAAAGTGGCGATAACCAAGGTGGTGATAATCTATGCAAAAGTACCAGGGTGGTGATAATTGATGTTTGAGATTGTTGATGTGGTGTTTGATGTTATTAGTAGATGAATGGTATTGATTTTTAGTTTATTTCTATTATTGACTTGTTTGTTTTCTTTCGTAATCTCCTGAACTAAATTATATGCAGGGGTTACTGTTTTCTGAATTTGTTTGGTTTTAATGTAATATCCTGAACTAAACGATATGCAGGATTACTATTGATTGTTTTTAATGTATTGATTGGTTTTAATGTAATCTCCTGACTTCTATTGATTGTTTTTAATGTAGTCTTCTGAACTAACGATATGCATGGATTACTATGATTTGCTTGATGTGCTTTTGATGTGATTTCCTGAACTAATTCACATGCAGGGATTACTTTTTACTTGATTTTGATTTATGGGTACTTTACATTTTCAAGAAGTGATTGTTGAGATTTCAATGTTTTTGAAAGGTCACTGAGGTGACAATTATTCAGTTGAGATAAATGGAGAATGATTTTGGATTATTGGAGTTTTAATGTTTTAAAATGTTACTTGAGTTTGATTGTTTAGTTGAAGCTTTGTAAAAAATTAAATGCATCAGTTGAGAGTCAGAGCATGTGGGTTTTAGATTTTGAGTTAACGTACGTGAGCATGATATGATATTATATGAACTTGATGTTTTTGTTGTGATAATTGTATAACGATTTTGTTAGATTGAGATGGTTTAGGCATGTGCTTCTTCTTTGTTGTTTTGAGTTTACTCACACAAGCTTTCATAAGTTTACCGAGTTTGTTATTTCAACCTGGTGCACTATTCAACGATGTAAGGGTCTATCCTGCAGGTTATGGTGAACGTGATGGAGCTGTGGTCCCTTGCAGTTGCAGTCATGAGTTTGGGAACTTAATTATTGTACGCACTTGTTAGTCTTCCGCTGTGTAGTGAGTGGGGTGGGGCTGTTTACTTATTGAATGGCTATTCAGTTTAGTTTGTAAAGTTGGTGTAATGTAATATAAGATTCTAAAGAATGAGTCTGTATTGGCATTGTGGGTTCAGGACATCTTTACTTGCTGTTCTTTAAAGAAAATTTTTCCTAGTGTTTTGTATTGGTGTCTGAACCATCACGCCCGGAGTATTTGTGATTGTTATTTGTTTATAATTTGTGCTTGAAAATCGGAGCGTGACACTAACCTAATTGACTCCTATTAGGAAATAATCTTTCTGGAAAAGATTTTCAATTAGTTAAAAACGATCCTAAATCAATTATGACTGATTCTCTTAAACAATGCATATTAACCAGCAGGAAATTTTTTTTTCTAACCCACATTTAAAAACAGAAAGATATGTTCCAAAGAATGACGACCTAAACACACCGATAAACTTGAGATATGCATATGCAGACACATGATATGCAATTACCTGAGAAATCTCTGAGATCACTTTTGAGGTATTTTTTCTACTCTCTTCAGTGATGAAATAACATTATATACTTGGCTTTCTTTGTATGTGAATGACAACAAAAACATGTACAAGAAACATGTGCTTACACAACTAATTCATGGGAAATTGAAAATGACAAGAAAAAGAGAGAAAAGAAAAGATAAACCTTGTTTGTACAACTGTAGCTCCCAAACCACCATTGTTTTTTTGTGTTTTCGACTTTTGGGTAAACATGCAACACCTCCGCGTACTGCCGCACAATCATAGTAAGTGTTGCCAATAGCATCTAACCCTTTGGTTGCAAACCGTGTTCATACAAGAAGCAAATGTCCCGTGAAAGTGTCTATTTGGTTCATTAATTAAATTCTCTAAAACAAGTATATAAACATAAAATTGTACAAATCGCATTACTTGGTTGAAGGAAAAATACCATGAGCTATCAGGTGCAGCACTGGTGAATTGGTGATAGAACTATCAGTCTGTTTCTTTTTGTGGATTTAAATGAAGAGCTCTCGATATACCTGCTGGACTTGATCTTAAATTAGCCGCTGAGACTTGAAAGACTTACAGAATGGAAAGTATTGGGTCACGAATGTAGTCATATTAAACGACGAGATCCTCGAGAGATTATTTATTCAAGATTATTTAGGATAGAGCAACTGAAGAATAAATATGAATATATACATGTCATGAAACATCACCAAACAATGGAACTGTGAATTCTTTAACCCTCCAGCCATCCTGCACCTCCTGTTGGCTCCCAGGCTGAACACCACCATTTGCACCCTGATTCAAGATCATACATTGCAATTTAATAATAAATTTCCTGGATTAGAAATGTATTAGAAGGCAAAGTTGTAATTCAATTAAATTGATTTTCACCTGCAGAGAGTGTGATATTGACAGCATGTGCAGACATTCAGGTTCTATATGTTCCCCAACGTTTGGTGGTGGCACCAATGATAGCACTGTGTGATATAGCAATCATAAATCATAGTAAAAGTGGCTAGCTAAACTGTCAACTTGAGAAAAACAATCCTTCAATCCTGTTGCAATACTATCAGAAACTTGCCATCCGTGGTCTCAATCAGAGAAAGCCCATGCTCCTTTCAAAATGTGACGAACTTGCACCTGTGAATATCTCCTGCAATCCATTTATAATCTGCAAACCTTTGCAAGATGATCTGCAAGCCTTGCAAGATGCTTCTTATAAGATTCCCCATTGGGATCTTCATCCCATATGCAAACAACTTGTGTGTGTATGTAGGAACACATAATCTTTGTTCTAAACCTTGTATTAGCAGTCAACCGAGATCCACAAATTCTGCTAATATCTGCACTTCTGCAGCAACACAAATACTAGTACTTGGGGAAGAGGTATCTCATAACTGAAAGCTTGACCAGAGTGAGCAGAAAATATCAAAGAATTTCTTTAAGATAATGGCCTGAGAAGAAGAGCTAGGCTTTAGGCCAAGAATCCAAGTTATTGATGAGCTAGAACTTAATAAAAGGTGAAACAAGCTGGATTTGAGCAAGCCAAAATAAAAATATATCTGTTGACAAATATATATCTTACTTTTATGCACCACAATATCTACAAGAGCATAAGAGAAGGGTGATTGCAAAAGAAAGGCCTTTTCATAGAGATTCATTCATAAAACTTAGTACTATTCTGACATTCATATAATAAAGAAACAAACGATATAATGCACATACCCAGTACAGAAGAGGGAGAAGACTGTGCCACTTCTACTGTTCTACGTTGATGGGTTGCATATAGCCTCTCATTTAGAGAGAATGAATACACCCATGCCAGTTCTACAAATTAAATTGCATATAGAGAGAAAATGGAACCATATTACATTATTCTGCAAGAGATCAAAAGGGAAAATATATATTCCTATGTGCTGCATAATGTAACATGACATTTGTTTCTGGTGGCTTTCTCCGGGTACCTCACACAGAATGCTATACCGTCTGGGGTACCGATCCAACTCCTAAATCCTGTATCAATAACACACGCTTAGAGGGGTAAACCGTACCGGACGGTTTACGCCTCTCCGATGCTTGAATGAGAAACTAATATAGATGCGTATCAAGTAAATAGTGGACAAAAGGAGTTATTACCCGTAAAAGGTGGTTGTGCTAATGCCTTTATACTCAAGCATGTGAAGGAAGTCTCCCCCATCTTCGATGTGGGACACTAGTTGTTCTTCTGATGCCATATCAGTCCTCCTGTTGTGTAAATAGTTGGGCTGTGCTGGCCTTGCCCAGGGCCCTGGGTGCCCGGGGTGGCATCCCAAATGAGCCCCGCCATGGTGGGTCGTGAACCCGGCCCATGGCATAGTACATGGGAGTACCGATGGGGCCCAGCCGATAGTGCCAAACTTAGTTGAGACTTCCCTAGTATGTACAAGTCCCCCAAGTTCCCGTTCAAGATGTTTCTTGGGTGGGGACTTATTATTGTCTCGGAAGTTTGGCACTAGTGTGCCTATAGGGAGTCCCCCAAGTTCCCGTTCAAGGGATATCTTGAGCGGGTTACGCTGTAGGTAGCTAATCTACACGCTGCGATAGGGTGAGGGTTGAGCCTCCGGTACCCAATGGGGTAGAGAGGACTTGACTCTGATACCCGATGGGGAATAGGAAGTGAGCCTCCGGTACCCAATGGGGTAGAGGATGTGAGCCTCCGGTACCCGATGGGGTAGAGAGAGGACTTGCCTCTGATACCCGATGGGGTAGAGGGGACTTGGCTCTGATACCCGATGGGGTAGAGAATGGAGCCTCCGGTACCCAATGGGGTAGAGGATGTGAGCCTCCGGTACCCGATGGAGTAGAGAGAGGACTTGCCTCTGATACCCGATGGGGTAGAGAGAGGACTTGGCGCTGATACTCGATGGGGTAGAGGAAGTGAGCCTCCGGTACCCAATGGGGTAGAGGATGGCGCCTCCGGTACCCAATGGGGTAGAGAGGAAGTGAGCCTGATACCCGATGGGGTAGAGAGAGGACTTGGCTCTGATACCCGATGGGGTAGAGGAAGTGAGCCTCCGGTACCCAATGGGGTAGAGGATGTGAGCCTCCGGTACCCGATGGGGTAGAGAGAGGACTTGGCTCTGATACCCGATGGGGTAGAGGAAGTGAGCCTCCGGTACCCAATGGGGTAGAGGATGTGAGCCTCCGGTACCCAATGGGGTAGAGAGGACTTGGCGCTGATACCCGATGGGGTAGAGGAAGTGAGCCTCCGGTACCCAATGGGGTAGAGGATGTGAGCCTCCGGTACGCAATGGGGTAGAGAGGACTTGGCTCTGATACCCGATGGGGTAGAGGAAGTGAGCCTCCGGTACCCAATGGGGTAGAGGATGTGAGCCTCCGGTACCCAATGGGGTAGAGAGGACTTGGCTCTGATACCCGATGGGGTAGAGAGAGGACTTGGCTCTGGTACCCGATGGGGTAGAGGATGTGAGCCTCGTGGTACCCAATGGGGTAGGCGGTGCATGTCAGCCACGTGGGGCAGACTGAGTGCAATAAATGCCCGTCCCCTCAACTGACGGTTTTCGAGACGTGGGACACGTGTAGTGATCTTGCGGTTGAGGTCTTTTCGTCTTCAACGGCCCTGATGCTTTAGGGATTGAATTTAAGAGGGAAACAGACTGTTTCCCTTCTCACTTTCCAAAATTCTGAGAATTTGCGAGTTTTGCTTTTTACCTTCTCTCTGTGTGCCTCTGTTGCTGTGAGGAGTGAAGACGAAAACCTTGAGGTGCGATCACAGAGGAGGCCTTGGTCGGATTAGCGACTGCAGGAAAAGAGGTAAGAGAATGTGGTTTGGTTTTTGGTTTCTCTTGTGTGTTTCCGTTTGGCATGTTTTTTTTTTTTGTTTTTTTCTGGGGTTTTTTTTTTTTTTTTTTTTTTTTTTTTTTTTTTTTGCGTTTCTGGGTTACTCAGAATAAGCAATATGTGAAAGTGGGTAGGAATTGGGACGGCCGATTGGGTGTTTATGGACTTTGCTTGAATTTCTGGGTTTTTTCCTGGGTTTTTTCTGGGTTTTTTGTTTGAAGTGGGGAGTGATCCGCGCTTCAACATGGTCTTAGATCTGGCTAGGCTAACCCTTGTGCTTCTGATTCCAGATACATCGAGTTTTGAAGTCCCCGGTATCGTAGTTAGGATGGAATCAGAAACCAAGGGTGGGGATGCGGGATCGTCGTACCAGTCCTCTGCCAGGCAAGCTGAAGTGGACATCGATCGGTACTTAGCGCAAGTAAGTCAATTAGCAGAGAATACCGGATCTTCGACTGGGGTGTTCTCGGAGAGCAGTGAGGAGTCCGACGAGGGTGAGAGCGAGGGAGGGTCGGCGGAGGCCCCGGTAGTCACGGTGGCAATTCCCGAGGGCATACCGAAGCCTAGGTATACACTTGCGGACGGGACCGTATGCGACGAAACCGGGAGAAGTATGACGATGAAGAAGATCATCGCCATGCGACTGAAGTGGGGAATACCGGATACAGTGGAGCTTAGGCCTCTCAAGGATGGAGAGATGGCCGCAAATCCTGCCCCGGGGTGGGTGGCGCTGCACGAGAACCAGTTCCACCAAGGATTATCGCTACCTCTGCCCCGGTGCCTACAGTATCTGCTGTGGATGCTGAACCTGTCACCGGGGCAGTTGACCCCGAATGCTATTCGCCAAATATATAGTATGTTGGCCATGTGGGATTTGTGCCAACAAGGGTGGCCTTCCGTAAATGAATTCCGCGCGGTGCACAGGGTCCTGTACTCGAGGAAGCTGTCCTGTGCGGGTACGGTGACATTTGCTGCTAGGGACTACGAACCGCTAGTTACCGATATGCCTTCCTCGATGAGCAAAAGGTGGAGGAATAAAGTATTTCTAGCTGGGGGCCGGTGGCAAATTAAAAATAAGAAGTGGCAGCTGACCGGTACCTTCCAAGCCATCGGTGACCAGGCCTACAGTTTGTCTGAGGTAGAAAGGAAGAGGATAGCCCGGGTATATGCAGTTTGGAATGAGAAGGAGAGGAGCTCTTATAGATTCATCCGGCACTCTATACTTTATAGGCTAGGACTAGGATGGCTTCCCGGTGAGGCTGAAAGGTTTTTTTTGTTTTGCATGTCATCCTGTCCTTTTTCCTTGACTAACTTCGAACTGATTGCAGTGAAAGCACCGAAGAGGAAACCCCGGAAAGGGAAAGAGGAGGACAAAATGGATGATAATCAGCTGATGGATATGCTGATGGGGCAGGGAGAAGACGCCCTTCATATTGAAGTCGACCTAGGGTCGAAAACTACGGGTCGGTCCGTTGAAGAGACCCTACTGGAGCTTACTGATGTGGGGTATGGGGAACCTGATCCTGAAGCTCCCGCGACCCAAGTCGTACAGCCGTCAGTTGCTGACGTCATTACCATTGCTGATACCGGAAAGGAAAAAGCACCGGCCTCCGTATCTATTTCCTCCCGCTCCACTGGGAGTGATGAGGCCTTGCTTCCAGGTGAGAAGAAGAGATCTCACAAGCATTGGCACCGAAGCGAGAAGCATGAGGTGACGTACACCGGCCGGGACGTTAAGGGATCCGGTGCTAAGAGACAGAAGAAGGATCACCCGGTACCTGAGTCGTCGCCTTCGCTTGCCCTGTTGTCTCCTGCCCTTCCGGTAATCCCCAAAAAGCCCATCAAGCAGCTGCTGAGTGAGTACGGGGTTGCTGATGAGAAGTTCGTGCGGGCCATGCTTAGTGACTTGAAGGACATTGATCTCGACCGGGTGCGGGCCAAAGACAATACTCCCAAAGAGAATCGCCGTCTTGCCCGGGAATCCATGATGGGGGTACGGGTTTGCTTTACCCTTGTAGCCTTTTATTACTATATATACATTTTAATCGGTGCGCTTGCAGGCACTCTTCAATGTGTACGCGGTGGATGCCAGCGAGGAAGATACTCAACTGAAGGAGGAGGTTAGCAATCTCTCCGGGCAGGTGAAGTATCTTCATGGCGAGAAGGCCAGGCTGGAGAAGGAGCGGGACTCCTTGAAGAAGAAGATTGAGTCTTTTACTCCCCTGTTTGCCGAGATGGACGCGGCCAAGCAGCGAATCGCGGAGCTTGAATCTGAAATCTCTGAGGCCCGGGAAGAGGTGAAAAGTGCCTGGGACTCCGAAAAAGAGGCTGCGGAGTCTGCCACATCCTGGAAGGAGAAAGCAGACTACCTGGAGGAGCGTTTTCCCGCGGAGAAGCACGAGGCCGTAGAGGAGTACAAGGCCTCCGAAGAGCTCATTGCCATGCTGGCTGCTGCCCAAGACAAAGCTGTTATCATGAAGTTCAAGGAATGGGTGGCGGCCGGGTACTTGGACGAGGCCAAATTCAGGCGGGGCCTTCTTGAGAAGAAGAAGAAAGACAAGGATGCGGCAGCCAGGTCTGGTGCCGGTGGATCCCAGAGTACCGGTGGGGAGCAGTAGTACCTGGATTCCCTTTTTTTGTATATGTTTTTTTTTTAGTAGAAGTTATCCTTGCCTTGAACAATGGCGTGATTCCTGTGCTTGGTAGTCCAGGCTTTTGTGGATTAAATTTTTTTGAATTTGAATGGGAATTGGAAAGGAATTAAAATTTCTAGGATTTTGTACCTTAAGCCTTTACTTGCATCACTTATTACCGGAATAGAGTAACTGACAATAGCTATGTCCGGGCATGTCCGGGGTAGGTAAAAAAAAATGCTAGAAATGGTCTGAATAATTCATTTTTCCATTCAAATACCACATGGTGGTTAAATACAGAATGAGTACCCGATGGGTAGCTTGCCATAGCTGTATGGTCAAAAAGCAAAAGCTAGGACAAGATGCTCCCGGAGCTACTTGTAATAGTACCGCAGGCGCTGGGTATTCCATGGATGCCGGGAAACAACCCCGTTCGTATCCCGGATGAAAAAGGTTGCGGGGCCTACCTCTTCAATGATCTCGTAAGGGCCTGTCCAGGATGGATCCAGTCCCCGAGGTTCTGGGTAGACCTGCTTCATGACCCAGTCCCCTAACTTCAGTGTCCGGGATACTACCTTGGCGTCGTAATAGCGGGCTATCCTCCGCTTGTTAGCCAAGTTATGCATGTGTGCCACATCCCTTCGTTCCTCGAGTAAATCAGCATCGAGCTGTAGGCCTTCTGAGTTGGTGCCCGCATCGAAGTATTCGATCCGGGGACTCTGGATTTGTGTTTCAATAGGGAGTACCGCTTCTGATCCGAAAGCCATACAGAAAGGGGTCTCTCCGGTGGCCTCTGTTGCCGTGGTCCGGATAGCCCACAATACCTCCGGGAGTTTAGCAGCCCAAAGACCCTTGGCCTCGTCGAGCTTCTTTTTCAGTATTTTCTTGATTATCTTGTTGACAGCTTCGACCTGACCGTTGGTCTGGGGGTGAGCCGGGGATGCATAGAGGATCTTGGTGCCCAGGTTTTCTGTATAAGCCCTCAATTCATCATTGTCAAACTGGGTACCATTGTCCGTGACTATGGTGTTCGGGACTCCAAACCTGCAGTAGATATTCCTCCACAAGAAATGTTTTACCTTTTCCGTGGTGATGGCGACAAGAGGTTCTGCTTCAACCCACTTTGTTTGATAGTCCACAGCGACGATGGCGTATTTGAATTGTCCTACTGCTGTGGGGAGTTTACCAATCAAGTCCAAACCCCACTGACAGAACGGCCACGGTGCCAGGAGGATGGAGAGGGCTATGGGCGGTGCCCTTGGGATATTTGCATACATTTGGCACTTGTGGCAAGAATTGGATATTGTTTGGGCTAGGGCCGACATGGTTGGCCAGAAATATCCTGCCCTTAGGGTCTTATGTGCGAGAGACCGGGCTCCGGCATGGTTACCGCATACCTCAGACCGGGCTCCTTCATTATTTTGTGACCCTCCTCCGGCGTTACACACCTCAAACTGGGGAAGCAGTGGCCTCTCCGGTATAACTTGCCATTCATGATCGTGTATCGAGCTGACCTTAACTGCAGTCTTCTGGCCTCGACCTTATCATCCGGTACCAGGCCGTCGACCATGTATTTCAAAATTGGGTCCATCCACGAAGCTGTGTGATCCACAGCGAATATTTCTGACACAGTTTTAGAAGTGCTAGGTCTCTCGAGTATTTCGACTTTAGTGGCTCCATAGGTAGGACTTGGGGAAGTTGATGCAAGCTTAGCAAGGGCGTCTGCCTTGTCGTTTTCTGCCCTCGGTATTTGGGTAAAAATGTAGGAAGTAAATCTCTGCACTAATGCCCAAGCCAGAGCCTGGTAAGAGGACATGTGGGGTTCCTTTGCCTCGAAGTTACCGCTGACCTGGTTTACGACTAACTGGGAATCACTGAAAATACTAAGGTGCTGCACCCCTAGTTCCCGGGCGATCTGCAGACCTGCTATGAGTGCCTCGTACTCTGCGGTGTTGTTGGATGCCTTGAAGGCAAATTTGAGGGCGTACTCATAGACTTGATCGTCCGGGCTAATTAGCAGGATACCGGCTCCACTTGTTTTCTTGTTGGATGCGCCATCAACATATAATCGCCAAGTGCTTGGTGGAGGCGGATCCGGGGCTAGTGATTCAGGTGATTCCAGGGAAGGGTTATGGGAGGGAATCGCCTCAGAAATAAAATCTGCCGCTGCCTGGCCCTTGATAGCTGTCCGGGGTTGGTACTTGATATCGAACTCTCCCAGCTCGATGGCCCATTTAATTAACCTGCCCGATGTCTCCGGTTTCTGCAAAACCTGCCTCAGCGGGTGATTAGTGAAAACGGTGATTGAATGTGCTTGGAAGTAATGCCTAAGCTTCCGGGCCGATACCAGGAGGGCCAGTGCTATTTTTTCAATGTCCGGGTACCTGGATTCTGCACCAGTGTACCCTTTTACAGCATAGTACACCGGGTACTCACAATCGGAGTCCTTCCTAATCAGAGCTGAGCTTACAGCCGTTGAAGATGCCGCCAGATATATGTAGAGCATTTCTCCTGGAACAGGTTTGTAAAGTAGAGGTACCGCTGATAAGTACGCCTTCAAGCCAATAAAAGCAGTCTCGTGCTCAGCTGTCCAGGCTATTACCTCGACGTGCTGGGTTTTTAGCAGTTTGAAGAAAGGAGTACACTTGTCCGTCAGCCTGGAGATGAACCTTGACAGGGCGGCCACCTTGCCTGTAAGAGATTGGACCTCGTTCCGGTAGGTTGGGGATACCATGTCTAATATAGCCTGCACCTTCTCCGGGTTAGCCTCGATCCCCCTGTGGCTAATGATGTACTCGAGAAACTTTCCTACCTCGACCCCGAAGATGCACTTCTGCGGGTTAAGCCGCATACCATTGCGTAATATGATGGTGAAGACGATTGACAAGTTGGTTACGTGGTCCTCCGGAGTTAAACTTTTTACCAGCATATCGTCCACGTAAACTTCCATGATAGTACCGATAACCTCCTCAAACATAGAGTTGACGAGTCGCTGATAAGTGGCACCTGCGTTCTTTAATCCGAAAGGCATGACCTGGTAACAATAGAGACCCTTGTCTGTGGTAAAGGCAGTGTGCTCCTCGTCTGCCGGGTTCATTCGAATTTGGTTGTACCCACTGAACGCATCCATGAAACTGAGTAACCGGTACCCAGCAGTGGAGTCGATTAGTTGGTCAATTCGCGGGAGCGGGAAGCTATCCTTGGGGCATGCCCGGTTGAGGTTTGTGTAGTCCACACACATGCGCCATGATCCCTGAGATTTCTTTGGCACCATGACCACGTTGGCTAACCACCGGGGATACGTGACTTCCCTGACAAAGTTGATGGCCATCAACTTCTTTACTTCAGCCTGGATAGCCCGGTACTTATCGTGTGTGAAGGCCCTCCTCTTTTGTCTTACCGGTGCTGAATAAGGGATAATACTAAGATTGTGCGTGGCTAATTCCATTGGTATACCGGGCATGTCCTCATATGACCAGGCGAATGCAGATGAGTTTGAGCGGAGGAACGAGATCAACCTTTCCCTGATAACCGGAGACAGCTTAGTACCTATCTTAACAGTCCTGTCCGGGAACTGCTCTGATAGCACCACCTCCTCAATGTCCTCTACGGCACCGGGCCGTTCTTCGTCTGAATCGGTATCATCCCTGGGATCCTCGTACCTGTCCGTCAGAGGGTTAGTAGCCACGGGCAACATCTCAGACTTTCCCCTACCGCGAGATACGGTCAATGAATAGCATTTCCTTGCTGCGGCCTGGTCACCCCGGATCGTAGCAATGCCGACCGGGGTTGGCACTTTCATCATCAGCATGTGACCTGCAATGAAGGTTTTCAGACGCCAAAGTGCCGGTCGGCCTAGGATAGCATTATAGGATGAGACGCAGTCCACCACGATGAACTCTGTTTTGATGGTTGAACAATTTGGACTTTCGCCTACCGTGATCGATAGGTAATCTGATCCGAGTGGTTGGACGATATCCCCTGAAAAGCTAATGAGGGGTTCATTATCCTGCGACAGCTTGGCTCTCCCTCTGTTCAAAGCTTTGTACGCATCGCGAAATAATACGCTAACTGAGGCCCCGGTGTCCACGAGCACCCGGGACATTATATAATGGTCCATTTGGAGCGTGATTAAGAAGGGATCATCATGGGGCATCCTCAGATCGGCTTCCTCCTCCTGCAGGAATGTCACCGATGTCCATCCGGTACCACCGTCTTGCCGCGGGGCCTTGTGGAAGTTGAAAACTTCCGGATGACCGAAACTAGAATTTCGCCTCTTCCTCTGGGGATGTAATTCCTTCGGGCCCCCACCGTGGATCGTGAAGATTTGGCCGTACACGTCCACCGCTCCTATCTCCTTAGCAGGCAGGTACCGTTGGAGCTTGCCCCTCTGGATAAGGGACTCGATAGTATTTTTTAAAGCAACACAGAGATTGGTATTGTGTCCGGCATCCTCATGATAAGTGCAGAACTTTCCGGTATCTTGCTGGGTAAGTTTACTCTTCGGGAACTTCCTTGGGGGTGGGCCCGGTATCTCATCCTTACTTTCGTTCCAAATAGTCTCGTATGAAGCGTTAAGGATTGTGAACACCTCATACCGGGGGGGCTGGTGGTGTTCGCGGGGCCTGTTGTACCCTTGGCTCCCGCTGATGGTGAGTGGTCCCATAACTGTTAGTCCTGGATGAGGACTCTTTGCTTCTTTTGCTCGAGGTATGGGGTGACCTGTCATGACTATGGGCCCACTCCCTCTTTCGTGGCTCATCCTTGACAGTTGAGGCCGGGGTTGGCACCCTTAGCTCTGGTCTGGGGGTGTCCCCGTAGGTTTCGAATTCGGCCTGGGCGTGTCTGATGGCAGTGGCCATCAGCTCGTCGTAGTTGGCTGGAGGATTATGGTTAATCCCATAGAGAAATTCTCCGCGCCTTAAGCCTCTCCTGAAAGCCAGCTCGGCCAGTTCCTTATTAAGGTCCCGGCACTTGGCGGTAGCCGCCTGCCACCGATTTACAAAAGACTTCAAAGTTTCATTCTCTCCCTGCTGGACCTTTAACAGGCCCTTTGGTGTGTGTATCCCATCGGTGCGTAAGATGAATCGAGCTACAAACTTGTCAGCTAACTCCTTGAAATTCCCTACAGAACCGACCGGCAGTTCGTAGAACCAACTCAAAGCTTCCCCTGACAAGGTTTCCTGGAACATATTACAACACACCTCATCCGTATATCCCTTGGCGCTTGTTTGCGAGCGGAAGGCCTGTAGATGCTGGTAGGGGTCTCCAACCCCCGTGTAGTCAATCTTCAGTGGCTTCGACATATCCGCTCGAATGGCTCCTCTAACCTGTTGGGTGAAAGGACCCGGGCGGTCCTCGTAGGTGGCCATGGCCCTCCAGGTGTCCCTGTTTTCTGTGGCCTGCACCCGTGCCTGCAGAGCATGCAAAGAGTTGCTCATTTGCACAAGTAATGCCGTGTTTGCGTCGGTTACCGGGGGGATATTCGGTACTGGCTGTGGTAACGGTGGTGGTGGTAGATGCCTCAAGCTTTCCGGGAATAATTCTACCGGTACTTGGATTACCCGCTGGGCAGCGTTCACGCCTGTTGCTGGTTGGGATGCTCTAGCCAGGGCCTGGGTGAGCGCCTCGTTGTGCTGGTGCCTCTGGTCCAGTGCTCGGGCCAACGCTGTGTTTTCATCTTCCAGATCCTGCATCTTCTGTTGCGTAAGGCGGTTTGTTTCCCTATCGGTATTCTGTTGTTCCCGATCGATCCTGGATTGTTCCCTGAAGGCTGCTATCTCCGCCCGCATGGATTCCAATTCCGATACCGGAGACACTTGGTCCGGGACATGCGGGTCCAAGGATCCGAGACCATGAATTTCTTCAACACCTGGCGCTTCTGCTGATGAAGTACCCGGAGAGAATATCAGTGCCCGGGCGACACTTCTACCCTCTCCTGCCGTTCCTTCCGGCTCAGTCATGATAGTCCCCCTATCTGGCGCGCCAATGTTTCTGGTGGCTTTCTCCGGGTACCTCACACAGAATGCTATACCGTCTGGGGTACCGATCCAACTCCTAAATCCTGTATCAATAACACACGCTTAGAGAGGTAAACCGTACCGGACGGTTTACGCCTCTCCGATGCTTGAATGAGAAACTAATATAGATGCGTATCAAGTAAATAGTGGACAAAAGGAGTTATTACCCGTAAAAGGTGGTTGTGCTAATGCCTTTATACTCGAGCATGTGAAGGAAGTCTCCCCCATCTTCGATGTGGGACACTAGTTGTTCTTCTGATGCCATATCAGTCCTCCTGTTGTGTAAATAGTTGGGCTGTGCTGGCCTTGCCCAGGGCCCTGGGTGCCCGGGGTGGCATCCCAAATGAGCCCCGCCATGGTGGGTCGTGAACCCGGCCCATGGCATAGTACATGGGAGTACCGATGGGGCCCAGCCGATAGTGCCAAACTTAGTTGAGACTTCCCTAGTATGTACAACATTCCTCATGAAAACTCCCATCACTTCCTGTCATAAGCACAAAAGAGATCTAAAACACTAAATATCAGATTCAAGCAAGCAAAATTTGATTTGCATTTTCACTTTCACCTACTTCATTTTCATCATTTTGTAGGAATTGTACATGTGGAGGGAAATCTCCACTTTCCTGTTGAATTAATCGAAAGTAGGAGGTAGCTAGCACATAGAGATATGAATAACCTGTCCACCATTTACTAATCCCATTTTCCCCTTTGCAATCAGCACCAAATTTGATCATTCTCTATCATCACTCGAGAGGTAAAAATCTGTATAATATACCAATTCCAGAGAAAATTTCTGAGTTAATTTTGAAGAGAGAATTTCAATGAATTATTTCAGTTAAAAAAAAAAATATGCTGAGAGAATATTGAACTTTCATTTACCAATGAATCTACAAGAAAACAGATGCATTGGTGACCGTTGTGAATAGGAAAAAGATGGTAGGACTACTTTAGGAGTAGACCAATGGACCTCACAACTAATTCACGGGAAAATGAAAAAGACGAGAGAGAGAAGAAGAAAAGAAAACCTTATTTGTGCAAGAAGTGTAGATCCCCAACCACCATCGTAATTTCTGTCGTTTCTGAGTAAAATGCACCACCTGTGTGTATAGCCGTGCAATCATAGCTAGTCTTGCGCAGCATCTAACCCTTTGGTTGTAAACCATGTCCATACAAGAAGCAGATGTACATGTGAAGGTGTCAATTTGGTTGATTAATTAAATACACAAAATTTTACATATCGGGTGCACAACTTGTGGTCTGTTTCTTTATGTGGATTGAAGATAAATTGCACTCGATATACCTGCTAGACTTAATCTTAAGTTAGCCACTGAGACTTGATAGACTTGCAGAATGGAAAATATTGGGTCAAGAATGTACTCATATTCAACGAGACAAGATCCTGCAGAGATTATATAGGAATGAGCAACTGAAGAAGAAAGATGAATATATAGGATCATGTCATAACGTAATATGGCATTCCTCATGAAAACTCCCATCACTTCCTGTCATTCCTGAGAGCCAATTGATTATTATCACTCTTTCAGTTTTATCTGATTGATCAATCTAACTGCAATTTTCACAGGGACCATCTCACCAAACTAGTAAAGTACATCGTTTAGGCAGGTGATAAATCGATTACCAACAAGTCCAAGTCTTTCCCCAAGATGACGAGTGTGTTGCACCCATGATCAAGAATCCACTTCTGAGCCCTAGCACATGCATTGTCTAGACCACCTTGGGGCCTTCTCAAGCAGAGGCATACAAAAATAGTGAAGTGTACGAAACATCATACCAGGGCTTGATCTGTAATCCCCACCAACCATCTTTGTTCTGCAGAATTCTTCATGAGGTCTTTATGCATGAGTTATAGCCTAATTATATAGAACACAAAACACAATTAGATGTTTATTTGAAAGAAAAAAGAAAGTTCCCATTTTTACCTGATGACAGTATATGTGTCAAAGCATTTCCATATGATGAGTGGCATAGTAGACAACATGACGATTCCCTGTTGTATTAAAGGGCCAGGACCTTTAAAAAAATGGGTCAGGACCTTCATTTTTGTGGGACAAAAAGAAAAATGAAACTTTCAAAATGAACTAGAAACTGCCAACACACCATTTGAATGGTGTGTGAGTAGGTAAGGGAGAATTTTTCGAACAGTACCTGAACTAAAGGTCACTGTGAATTAACGTTCCTCACTTTATACTAATTACACTTTGGTACCTGGACTATAAATCCCGACCCACTTTTGGTACACGCCGTCAATAACACCATTAACCTTATGTCATTTTTCATTTTTCAAAGGATATTTTGGTAGTTTCACTCTCTCTCTCTCTCTCTGCAACCAGCAATTGGGAAACCAAATCTCCAGAAAATACCATAAATCAAATGCTGCAATGTTCTTCATGTTCAACCAAGCCAAAGAACTTGAGCTGAACAAAGAACCCAGAAATACAAATGTGGATTTGCTATATTTCTCACCAACCAATCACAGAATACACTATCAATTCAAAAACACCATAACACATTCACCAAAACACAAACCACTCTTCCAAAACTAAAACCCAGTAAGAAAAACAAAATTCACATTCTGCAAAGATTAAACTAAAACCATTCAAACCCAAAATGCCAAACAACTTCATACCACTCTGAGCTCCAAAACCCAGAAATTTAAGCAACAAAGGCTGCATTTGATATTTGATTCCGGTTGCAGATTGTACATGGCAACAGTCAAGATCGGCCAAACGGTGATGTTTCCTCTCGTTCTCTGATCATAGTTTCAGAGATCGCCTCTTCCCAGCTGGCTGTGAAGAATCATCATCCCACTTACTCGCTCGGTTCAATTGTCATATTGGTATTTTTTTCTGATCCTGGAGGATTTGCATGGTTTCTTTGTGTTTGGTGCTGCAGAGAAAAGAGGGCAAATGTTGTTCCAGTTAAGATAGTGCTATCTCTTATCGGTTTCTCCCAATCCCAAGTTGTATTTAGGCATAAAGTAGAGTGGTACTTGCAAGTTTTCTAGAGGCCCAGTTTGGCGTTTTGGTTTCTTTTTGTGGTTGGAGTAGTTGTGGTAGAGGTAGAGGAGCTTTCTGGGTTTGGAGTGAGTTTTGTTGTTTTTGTGAGGTGATAAGTGGAAAATGGCTATAACCTGCAAGGATGGTAAAGGAGTAATGGATAATGGCAAAGTATGTGAGGTACACACCTAAGCAGGTTGAAGCCCTTGAGAGGCTTTATCATGAATGGCCCAAACCCAGTTCGATTCGTCCACCACGCCATCATCCACTCCCTCTATCTTTCTTCCGATTCCGATTCCAATTCCAAGTCCTCCACCATGTTCCTTGAGTCCACCACCCGCTACGTCTGTGCCAGTCACGTCCACTTCACCCTCACCACCCTCCGCAAGCCCTTTCTGTTACTGCTCCAATTTGGATTTCTTCACCTTCTCATCTTCGATCCATAGTTTCCCAACCTAGAAAACCAACCTCAAGAATTTTTTTTTTTTTTTTTTTAAAAAAGAGTTTCTAAAGGTGGATCTACAGTCAAGATTGCACCACAAATTTTTTTTCTCTTTTTATTAAACAAAAAATTAATTTTTGTAAAGGTGGATAGTCAAATGACAACTTTACCCTTGAAAATATGCCAGGTAGCATGCCAACTAACGGAGTTATTGACGGCATGTACCAAAAGTGGGTCGGGATTTATAGTCCAGGTACCAAAGTGTAATTAGTGTAAAGTGAGGAACGTTAATTAACAGTGACCTTTAGTTCAGGTACTGTTCGAAAAATTCTCCCTATAGATAAGGCCGAAATTATGTGTAAATATTTGTAGTGGGTGGTTGATCTTGGAGGAGTGGCAAAACAGTAAAATAACACAAATATTACTGTTTACTATTGAATATTGAATGACGTAGTTGTAATAAAACAACAAAGAGGGGTCAAACAGTAAACCAATATGGACAGGTAACTAGTAATAAATTGTAGGTAAAGCTATGGTATGTTAACATTTCTCATAAATCAACTATTTTTACCACTTTAAGGACTCATGTTACCACTTTTAGGACTAATATTACTATTTTGAGGACTAATATGGTAAACTAAGAAAATTTACCAATTTAAGGACTCATATTACCACTTTGAGGACTAATATTACTATTTTAAGGACTCATTTTACCACTTTTAAGGCAATTGTATGCATGTCATACGTTAACACATTGTAGAATTTTCCATAAATTGTAATATCCGAATCAGATATCTATCAATCAATTGATCTACAACATGCAGTGGGAGATCCAAACAAACAAAAGAACAAATAAAAAAACAAAATTTATTTGGGGTGGTGCTATCCGCAACTCATTTTCTCTATTCACACACCCCTCTATTTTTCCATTACTTTAATATAATTTTTTTTATAAATTACCCAAACTACCCTCTCTTGTAATTAAATTACTTTTTTTTTTTGGCAAGTCAATCATGAATTAAACATCATTATACAATAAACCAATTTTTCTCGTGAATGTCATTGCTGATTAGAAAAAAAAAACTGATGGACAGGACAAAGTGCAACTTGTCAAAAGTTTTGCAATTAGTGTGGCAAAGTTTAGGGCTCAGATGAAAAATCACGATGTAACTCAATAGGGCTAGCAATTTGGGCCAATCGGGTCAAACCAGCCGGATTTTGAAACGCACCATACCAAAATGGGCCGAGTATTTCGACCTACCGACTTTCAAATCTTTCATCATAGAGAGTTTGAGACCGGCAACCCTGGTCTCCCCCCTGACCCTCTTTTGACAGGTATCAGAGTACACGTAGGCTATATGTCAACGACTCTCTAGACTATCGGTGATTCTTAGGGCTCCATATACTCATCAGAACCACACAGAAATATTTGGCACTAGAAAGAGGGCCCTCAATGAATATCACCACGGCTCGCCAGCATAAGAAGGCGACAACGGCACCAGCGAGACTATCACGACAAGGGAAATGGAAAGACGAACTCTCAAATTTTTCTCCCCGAATACTAATGATTCTACTGTAACCACCGACTCAGCTGGGAGGCCTATTAATGACCCTACAACAACATTTGGACTCATGAAATGAGATATTCTCCAACTAAAGAAACAGGGTGCTCGGGAGCATGTGGCAGCACTTGCTGCCTAAAACTGGCTCGCTGAGATAGAGGCAGAGAATCGCATGCTTCATGCCATACTCTAGTGCCAGTTAGACAACAACTCTGTATTGGAGCGTGCAATTCAGTTCACTCCACTCCTTACCGCGGGAATGAGACTTATAAGGATAACAGATACAGTGGTAAACGCTACAGCTAACATCGGCACATGCCTCTTCACACTACCTCCATCCCTCCCCCCAACAGATACCTTGGTAGCAACTGGAACACAGTCTAGCACCATATACCTCAACAAAATACTATTCCTAGAATCGTTGAGGCATTAACCATCACTACTAGAATCTACTCTTATCGGTGATGGTGCTGGGGTAAATATGGCCTCAGACATCAACACGAGACTACTGCTGCAGATGAGTCTTCAGTCAAAAATTGAGATGGCAGAGAATAGAGCGATATGGTGGCCACCTTCGTGGGGAGGCACTAAGTTAGTTCCTCAACCTCCTAGTTAATCTGATGGACAACTTCAGACAGTATCAAAATAAGTCTATCAATCGATTTGTATTATGCAGCAGCGAGTATCACACAACCGCACAGTTGTTTCGGATCAAGCAGCGAGAGGACTAGACTCTCTAGGACTTTGTTACTAGGTAGCAATCACCAACTACCAAGTGCCGCAACTTGGATAGGGTTATGGCAGAGATGGCATTCCGGTAAGCACTAAGACCAGCGCAGTTATTACAAATCAACACTCACTAGCCACAAGACTATGATGAGCTGATAGACATGGCTACGGCTCACGCACAGGCAGAGTACGACACATTTGGGGCACCCTATACCATACCCAACTTGAGCGTCATCGCCACAGTGATGCCATTATCATCTGTAGTAATTGCGTCGCAACAAACACAACAGAATGGCAAAAGCAAGAATTGGCACCAAGGAAAGGTTGGACACAACTAGGATATGCAGGATCACCAATACGGCAAGAGCCATGATAAACCACGACAACAATATACTAGTGTTAACGTAACCGGGACACCATATATCAAGCCTCCTCTAGCACTGAGATATGAAGTATTTGCCACTTTATTGCCTCATGCGTGGAAGTTTAGAATAATCACCGAGACATCATCCCACCGCCACCAAAGAGGAAGTTCAATAATAACAAACAAAAGAAAGACACTGGTAAGTACTGCACCTACCATGAAGACACTGGTCATAGCACAATCTATGTTATGCCCTCAAGAACGCCATTAAGCACTTGATACAAAATGGCAAACTGCACAATATAGAACTCCCGCTACCGGAACCAATGTCATTGTAGTCTACGGCAAAATCTTGACTATACATGGTGGGGACCCAAGGGGCGAGGACTATCAACATGCAAAACGCTAGTGCCCTCGTGGCAAAGAGATTTTTGGGATCCATCACATTGGGATCCATCACGGGTGTGATGGGGAATAGATTAACAGGAACTCAGTTACTTCCAATAGTCCGAGGACCTTATACAGTGACACCACAACGACCCTTTCTTCATAACGGTGCAAATTGATCATTACCTCTGCAGCCGGGTGCTGGTCGATTCAGGTGCCGCTATCAGCGTTATATTTCGTGACTGCTAAAAAGGACTACAGTGAGGGCTCAACAAGTTACACAAGAGTCATGAATCGTTTATAAGGAGAAATAACACAACCTTTAGGCTCTGACAGGTTGCGTATCACGCTGGTAACCCACCCTACCGATATCAGGATTACCACACAGTTCATTGTTGTCGATTGCCAATCTCCTTACAACGTTATCTTGGGGTGAGATGCCATCTAGGGACTCTAGTTTTTTGTGAGCGGACACATGCTCATGATGAAAATCCCAACATCGGGAGGCATCCTAACAATTAGAGACCAAGAAATGATGCGACAATGCAACTCTCTGACCGTAGCGAGGGCAAAAAGGAATAGCAAGATTCTTTCGCTAGCTGATGGACCCTCTCTTGTTGACAAACTTGATGACCCTCGAGAGGAACCAAAGTTGGATAAATCCAAGAAAAAGAAGAAAGGAAAGCAGGACTTGCATTTCCCGTCATCACTCTATCGTCATCTCTTTCATAAAATTATTATGTTTCCTCTTCTTCGATAAATTTACTCAGCAGGACGTCCGTCTCTCCAATTGACAACTACAAAATTTCGAGAGCGAAATTTTTAGAAGGTGGGGAGATTGTTACACCACGCATCTAGATTTACCCATTTAAGGGTCATTTGAACGGTAAACGACAATTATCTTTACTTTTTACCTTTGTTTTGAACTTTTAGGGTTTCAAATGTTGACTTTTCTACGGTTCAAAATGAGTTTGTGGACACGTGGCACTCTGAAATCGGAGTTGGTATGAAAGAGTTAAGATATAAAAAATGAAAGTTAATATTTCAGGAAACCTACTATAAATAGTGTTGGTTGCATCACGAGTATGAAAATATGTGCAAATTTGTGTGATGTTACCTACTTCCAAGATTAGGAGGTCAAGTTTTAGTAAAAGGGAAAAGTAAGAGTATCGTACCCAAGGGATTGAGTAACTCTACCCTAAACTAGATTACCGCAAAAATAAAACCTAGAAAACACATACGAGTCTATCTTTTTACAAATTAATAGTCTCGGCCCTTTGGAAGCCAAAACTATCAATAATGATATTTATATTAGTAAAGTGGTGAATCAGCTTTTGAATTGATTTTAACTATATTAAAAGCAAACTAAACTAACAAAGTGTAAGAGATTTGATCAAATGAGATGAAAAAGGCATCACACCTAACCTCCTTTGTGCCAAGTCTAAGTAACCAAACCTAACAGGCCCATGCCAAGATGGACTCCCCCTCTGCTCTCTTGATTATCGAGTAACCAAGAAACAATTATACTAGAGAATGTACTTAAGCTACCCCTTGATTATTGGAAATAACTCTCCTACAAACCTTTTAGTTTCTACACATTCCTTGATTATCGGATACAAGTAGACCTATGTAGATGTAAGTTAAGATCCCTTGATTATCGGACACCTAAGTCACACCCACATGATCATAAGCCCAATTGTAAGGACCCAAGCAACCTTGTTTGTTTATCACAAGATTACCATTTCTACATTTGCAACATGCTTTAGTTTCCTAAGTTTGTCAAGCCTTAGCATACTTTCATGAAATTATCAACACTTGTCAACCTTAGGTGACAAATCTAAGATGCATAAATGATGAACAGTTAAACTAGCAAAGTAGAAATTCATGGCATGATCCATATTAAAATTTAACTACATAGTTTGTACACAAATTAGGCAAGGGCTAAACTCTAGCCCCAAATTTATTCTACTCACTACTCATGGAAATATACATAAAAGCCTTAAAAGAGTAATACATCATAAAAACAAAGAGAAGATGGTGAGAAAAAGTCACAATACCCACGGGTTTGGTGTGTCAATACCAAACCGAGATGAATCAATCCCCCCACAAGCTTTCTAGATGCAAACTGAGAAAATGTGATGCTTCAAAGTATAGTATTTTTGGTTTTCTCAAACCCAAAACAGTATACAAATCTATAAACACAAAGAGAAGATGAAAAACAAGACTTTATGGATCTATCCACAAGTGTGATTGATCAAAAGGTATAGAATCTCCGGTTTTGATTATCAACCAAAGATGATATACCTCTCTCTCTTTACACAAAGGCTAAACAAAACTACCTAAAAGATGAAGAACTCAGAAGAAGGGAGAGGAAATGGAGAGAGAAAGAAGATGAAATTGATGAAGAAAAGTATGTATAACGTCCAAATGAGGGGAGGGTGTTTTTATAGGCCAAAAGTGATGAATGGAGGGTGGAGATCAAAGAAAATTAATGGCTAGATGTGATTGACAAATGTGTAAGCAAAAAATGTGAATCTAGTCTTTAACTCCATATAGAAATGACCTAGAAAGCTCATAGATATTTTTGTGGAGAAGATAAAGTAAGGGTAGGAGGGTCATTGGGAGACAAATGTGTAAGATGTAAGAGGGGACCACTTATCATCTTTCAAATTTTGAATTTCAAAATAACCTACACCTAAAGTCTTCCCACCTAAACTCTCTAACCCTAGTCAACAGCTGTTCTATGCCCTCCACACATGTCCTTGGCAAGAAATGGTCGGAATCCGGTGTTGACCACAGTTGACCCACTTTTTGTCCGTTTGCGCACTTTCTTCTCCTTTCTTCCTTCAATTGAATCTCCACTGAAACTTCGGAATTGGCCTTTAGTTTCTTCACACAAAATGTTCCTCCATGAGTGTAAATCATCCTGGTAAAATTTCAGAACATAGTTCACCTTGGTGTGGCCGGAAATGTTGCCGGAATCTGTACAGGTCCTGTTTTGCAGTTTTCGTCTTCTAGTGCAGAAAATTACACCGATCATTTGAAGGCCTTCCATTCCGAACAAGCTCTTGCACTCTTCATAACAAATTATCCATAAGATGTCTAGAATGGATCTTTAAAGTTTCAACTCATTTAGAGTTCATTTGGTCAGTCTTCTGCTCCTCCTTCCTTGCCTAGCTTGGTTTCTCCTTGCCGGAGTAGGAAAATGTCCAAATATTGACTTTTTAGTGCATTTCCAAGCTTCTTCATCATTTCCTAGCATGATAAGAAAAATATAATAAATATATATAAATAAACACAAAGGTTAAGCAAAAGTGCAAGATTAGGGGAATAATTACTTGGTAATTATGGACCTAACAAAATACCTCACACGTACACTTTGCTTGTCCTCAAGCAAAACATATGACAAGACCCGCCCCGGATTTCACCCCGAAATCCGAAGTGGCCCTGCGGGGCCCACTTTAGAAGAAATTCTACCAAAAATTTGGCGGAACTTCCCCTAAAAGTAGGCTACCCAAAACCTGTAGGAAAACATTTACACTTCTAAATCATCCACCCTTATTCTCCTGGAGCCACCTGCTCCCCAAATCACAACTCCAATTTCATCGGATGTCAGTCTCAACCCAAAGACAATATTAATCTCATAGATTATCAGAGCAATACTAATCCCCTAAGTAACAAAGAAAACAGAAATAGAATGAGTACGCGGAAGCAATGCTGTTGGCTATGCCTTGACTCCACGTACGCCCGACCTCAACTAATTTCGCCTGCAAACTGGGCATTTGAAACCGAAGGGCCCAGGGGAAAAGTATATAAAAACGTTAGCGTGAGTGGACAAAAATAAATAATTTAATATGAATAAAACAAAATAAAACTTCATACTTTCCCACATTTTTCGATATATAAAATCCGGATGCATGCAACATTTATAGAACACTTAAGAAAATAATCCGAAAAACGTTGAACTCCAGAAAACCGACTAGCCCCGCTAGTCAAAACAACAAAGTAAAAGATTGAAATTTCAATACTCGAAAATATAAGTCCAGCCCCGCTGGTTAAGAAAACTCAGACTAGTCCCCGCTAGTCAAAAATAGTATAAGTAGGGGAAGATGATAGCCATACGAATAAGCCACTCAGGCTTGGTTGGGTGATAGCCTCCCAGGCTAAAGAACTCCCATAACTCCCGTAATATACCCTTACGCCACTAAGTGTAGCGATAGGATACTGGGCTACAGAATTACTGTCACAGAGACAGTAACCTGCGCCACAAAGGCGGAAGGGCTACGGTGATCCCATCACCGCGCCACAAAGGCGGAAAATCAATGCTAGCATGATAAAATCACCCCTCAGTATGGCACAGGGAAACATAACCGAAAATCCAGTAAATCCAAAATACATAAGGCTTCCCCCATCTCTCGTAAAAGAATTTCCAACGACGTGTCCCACACGCCAAGAATATCTCAAATCAATAGCAAAAATGCGAGAAATAATAATAAATCATAATCTCCATAATTCGAAACAAAACCAATTCCAAAATCATCATCAAGGCATTCCCAATGCCAAAATCCGAAAGTCGATAAATAAATAAGAAAGATCAATAAATTAACGGCGTGTCCCACACCAAAAATAAACTCATATTCAAAAAAATAAATAAGAAATAATTCCATCGAAATCCCATTTCGAAAATCTTTCAGAAATCTCAAATCGATGAATGAAATTAAATATGAAACTCCGGAAATCAACATAAATCACAAACTCGAATCCGAGCATAACGAATTAATATCCGAAATTCATGACCGAGATAAATCATAATCCATCTCAGAAAATCATTATTGAAAGCCAATCCATAAGATAAACCAATAATCAAATTCCGGAAACAAATAATACGCTTGAAAAGTAATACGATAATTAAATAAAGAATTAATTCAAGAAATAAACGCATGCATCATTATTTAAAACAAAAGTCCACTCACAGTACTATTCCGGTGATCACGCATACGAGTTCCTTCGTCGAGCAATCGCTCGGTGCGTCATCCTGTACACAATTATATTCCGTGAATAACTATTCAACAAATTAATACGATTCCTAAAATCAATTCCTCATAATCACATCTCCACTTCTCCTCGGATTCAACCCACATTCTACCACTAATACCAATTCGTTATCTTAAAGGTTCCAAGTCAGAACCGAGAGATATCCGACGGTCGGATTCACATAATTCGATAATCGAAACCCTAAACTTCAAAAATTCATAATTAATTCCAAGCTTCTCCAAAAATCACCAAACTTCACATACAAGCTCTACAACATTTACACAATTCAATGGGCTAAAAACTGGAATTAAAACACTGCCCCACACACCTCCACGCGCCACCAACAGTGGCAGCGCGTGGGCCCCACGCGGCGGCGGCCACCACCTCCGATGGCCACCCAATTTTGGCAGTAGCTGCAAAACAACAAACCTAACCTCTTTCTCAACTACAACACATCCAAATAACAAGTAAAAACAGCCGAAATCATTTGATGAACACAAACCCAGAAATTTCCAAGAACCCTAAAATTTCATTTCGTCAATTCGACTTCTACACAATAAATCATGATACAAGGCCATAGGGGAAATGATCAATGATGAAAACCAAACCTTCGACGGCGATTTGGTGGCCGGAGGTGGTCGGAATCGCCGGAAATCGCCGAAAAACCCCAACTGCTACAGTGATCTTCTTAGGTCAATTCCGAGCTTTTCCGGCCAAATCTTCGAAAACCAAGGTTACTAGCGTGTTGGGAGGGAGGAGGCGCTCCTCTGGTGACCGGTTGCACGCCGGCTGGTGGCCGGAAAGTGAAGAATCGAAGGGAGGACGAAAATGGCCGAACCGGAAAAGAGAGAGGTCGGGGGAGAGGAGAGAGAAAGAGCCGGGTAAGTTTCCCAAATTTGGAAACTTACCACAGTAACTTCCTATATTTATAGAAACTTACCGTGAACAGTAACTTTCACAATTTCGCTTATAACTTTCGCATATGAGCTCCGATTTTTACGTACCACATATGCACGTGCTCGGTTTAACGTCCTCTACAACTTTCATAAAGAACATTTTCTCAAATTTTGACCCGAACAAAAAGTCAACTTTTAGGGCCACTAAAGTTACCGAAAAAGAGTAAAAGTAAATCGAATTGTCGTTTACTGTCCAAATGACTAGTAACCGGTGAATTAAGATACGGGATGTTACATTCTCCCCTCCTTATAAAAATTTCGCCCTCGAAATTTCATGCCGGTTAGAAGAGAAATGACACACCATTTGATTCAAAATACCATAATCTCAAAACTTATCAACTTTTCCTCAGATTAAACTTTCCTTCTCGCAACATCAAGTCAACAACCAACAAAACTCTGATGATCCCACTACAAAAGCAATGAAAACATGCTCATAATCCAAAATCATCAACGTCCAAAGTCAAATCACTTGACTTGTTGAACCATGTTGCACCATAAACTTGCAAGCACATGAATTCCGGTGTAAAAGAAAAAAATTCATTTCAATGGTTAGCTCAGACGTCACCATTTTGACAATCTATATAGTCTCTGACAATCCAAACTACCCAAGCACATCACAACATGTTTATAGCTCAGATAGCACAAGGTATTGACATCACAAGTCATTCGGTTGGAATAGAAGTATCCATAACCTTTTCATATAAGTCGTACGATGAAGATCCACCCTGTTCACCAACAACATTGCGATAATATATATATATAATAATCCATACTTAAAACATTTTGTCTCCGTGCGTGCATTCATGGGGTAACCCAACCGCTACTAACACTCCACAAGATGGTTACTGTTACCCAACAAGTCCAAAACAAGTAATTTCCTTAGTTACCACAAAACAACACTTTCTTTTTGTCTGTTTGCACAGATTGTTAATCAAATATCATTCACATAAAGGTTCCACAATTGTCAAGTATAACAAGGGGTAGCTCCGAACAAACCTATAAGTTCTTAATCATGTAAGTTAAGAGGGTCACTACACTTTCTCTGCGCTACTCAAATAACTGACTGGAACATCGATCACGCCTTGAAATGACATTCCCAGTCACAAGAAAAACTCATTTAATAGCCACCCTGCTGGCCACACTAGCATCTCAACCTAGCTATCTTGCGTTGTCCCTTGAAAACTTCGTATAAATATAATGTGGTGGAAAACTCTTCTAAATCAAATGCGTTCCAATGAATCTACTAATTACCAACGTCTCCAATCAAAACTACTCACAACATGTACAACGTCTTTCGAAACCTGGTGCAGAGAAAGATCCGTAACTACTCACTCTATTCCAGCCCAAAGACTCAAATCCAAGAGGAGATGCATCACACTAAAGCTGTTCTCAGCTGAGGCTACACTTCTTTAATAGTCATAGGTCTAAAATCTAGTTGAATCTATGTCGTTCTCCCTGGCCTCTAATGCCACAACGATAATTCTAATTAATATGCCAATGTAATTCCCACCACTGAAAACAATACTTGACTAAAACTCTGATCAAACTCAAATAAAATAGCTTCCTTAGTTAGCTAGGAAAACTCGCTCTTATACTGCTTCACTAGCCCAATGCAGAACATCTCCAACCAACTGTCCGACGTCACTTCATGACAATTCTACTACAAGTACGACAACAAGGATATGTTCCAAATCCCGTATGTACCAAATCCTCCAGCTGGAATCTGGCCAGTGACAGCAATCCCAACAAAATTCACAGCATCCCCCGTTGGCTCAACAGTCCTAAAAATATAGATATGCCCTCAAGCATTACCGAAAACTCTTAGCCACTGCTAAGCAAAAATTTGCAACTACTCTTTTACTCAAAACAACCTGGAAAGAAAGTCGAATAAGAGCCCAAATAGAAAAGCTCAAAGTCAATTAATTAAACAAATAACACTTTGCGTACCACGGAAACAGTCTACCTCCTAAGACAAGAAAAATAAGATATCGAAAAAGTTCACTATCTGATGTTACAAGAATCACTAGGAATCAGTCATGTCAAACAACGTTGAACTTGTAAATACTAGAATATAGCCAACTCTTCTTATTTAACTTAAGGCCAATACTAATAAACGTCTATTATCCATATCGAAAAGAGGATAAAATAGCCACAAATCCGTTCCTCGATCGACACTTGACTTATAAGATTTCAGCTACAACAAGAATCTCTATGACTTTCCTGTGCTAACCAAACTTGTACCCAAAACTCTTCCAAATCTTCTCACTAAGATTTAATCCAATAACATAACTTAACCATAGTAGCTCAACAATTAGTACTTAAATATCTGTTGAAACCTTGCTAGATCATAAGTTCAATCAATTTATACCAACTCAACTCCTACTTCCTGTTCAAGTCATCTTACCGTCAGACAAGTGGTGACCGGATTCACTCGTACCAACAACTTCCTATACATTTCCAATTAAGGGTCACCATGGTAGTAAAACTCGCTCAATTTCTCTAAAGAAGTCCATTACATGTATTCAATTCAAGCAATAACTAATTCCCCGAGGTAGCTAACACAATTCACAAGGTCTTTCCTGGACAATCCTTAAAATAAATCAAAGGACACCCGTCCAACATTTTGTATCACACCAAGCAATATCCGGATCCGAACGTGGTCCCACCACAATAATGATCCAATTCCCTCAAAGTAATCATTACCGAAGTACGTCACTTAAAAACAGGCTACAATACCTTCCACCCAAAATAACAAGAGTCCTGGTCAAGCCTTGACTTAAAATTTCCGGAGCCAACTGAAAACTTATTTCCTTAAAATTATTCCACCAACCACTAATATCAACTGCAAAAGCCCACTCTTGTTAATCTCCCTACTCGTTATCATCCAAGACTCAGGAAGACAAAACTATAAGTTGTGGTATCTGAAATCAATTCTTTTATTCCGAGCAAAACTATACCCATACACCCTGGTTAGGGTATGACTCAAAATGACAATTTCTAAAAATCTCATCCTACTTATATCTCTCAATTACTGTCGTCACTTCTCACTTGCCAACATCAGTGACCAAAATCACTTGAAAACGAAACCTCTAGCCATAACACCCATAATATTTATTTAAATTTCTCTATTGTCTAACGGAGAGTGATGCATACTTGACGCCGACATAAGGTGCCCAGTAGAGATCATTGCAATCTGGATTCCTCTACAAATAGTTCCCAACACTAAGATTCACAAAGAATCTCCATCGAATTCTAGTAATGTTCCACATGCCACTTACAAGACCGATTGTGTCAAGTAACACAATCCCCAAACTCGATTCAAAGTCATAACCATCATTATTACTAATTCAATTCCAACAACAATCCTGATTCTGAATCAATTATAATACTCAGAGACAGCCCAAAACAATGGACGCTCATCTCTAACATTCAGGCACAAAATCAAATTCCGGTCTCGCACCTCAAACCATGCCCCAACAAACTTGTTGGCATCGAGGAAGAGATACTCACAACATTTCCTCGAATCGTATTTCATAGCACAACTCAAATATGTAGAGTAGTCTTACTCTACCATCAGCAGGGAAATGTGCAAAACATGCAAACACTCCGCTACGCAACGAAAATCCTAGGAGGTCAGCGTACAAGAGGCATAGCACCTAAAGGAACACCATCTAGACATGCACCTTACACACTTAATGCATACATCAGCACAGAAGAGTAAACGATGGGGAACCGCTGCAGTCGGGCCATCACTCGGGAGGTACTGTGTAACATCAAGCAAATAAAGTGACAAGATAGAAAATGGTCTACAGAATCAGACAACCTAATGCTCTGATACCAACTGACAAGACCCGCCCCGGATTTCACCCCGAAATCCGAAGTGGCCCTGCGGGGCCCACTTTAGAAGAAATTCTACCAAAAATTTGGCGGAACTTCCCCTAAAAGTAGGCTACCCAAAACCTGTAGGAAAACATTTACACTTCTAAATCATCCACCCTTATTCTCCTGGAGCCATCTGCTCCCCAAATCACAACTCCAATTTCATCGGATGTCAGTCTCAACCCAAAGACAATATTAATCTCATAGATTATCAGAGTAATACTAATCCCCTAAGTAACAAAGAAAACAGAAATAGAATGAGTACGCGAAAGCAATGCTGTTGGCTATGCCTTGACTCCACGTACGCCCGACCTCAACTAATTTCGCCTGCAAACTGGGCATTTGAAACCGAAGGGCCCAGGGGAAAAGTATATAAAAACGTTAGCGTGAGTGGACAAAAATAAATAATTTAATATGAATAAAACAAAATAAAACTTCATACTTTCCCACATTTTTCGATATATAAAATCCGGATGCATGCAACATTTATAGAACACTTAAGAAAATAATCCGAAAAACGTTGAACTCCAGAAAACCGACTAGCCCCGCTAGTCAAAACAACAAAGTAAAAGATTGAAATTTCAATACTCGAAAATATAAGTCCAGCCCCGCTGGTTAAGAAAACTCAGACTAGTCCCCGCTAGTCAAAAATAGTATAAGTAGGGGAAGATGATAGCCATACGAATAAGCCACTCAGGCTTGGTTGGGTGATAGCCTCCCAGGCTAAAGAACTCCCATAACTCCCGTAATATACCCTTACGCCACTAAGTGTAGCGATAGGATACTGGGCTACAGAATTACTGTCACAGAGACAGTAACCTGCGCCACAAAGGCGGAAGGGCTACGGTGATCCCATCACCGCGCCACAAAGGCGGAAAATCAATGCTAGCATGATAAAATCACCCCTCAGTATGGCACAGGGAAACATAACCGAAAATCCAGTAAATCCAAAATACATAAGGCTTCCCCCATCTCTCGTAAAAGAATTTCCAACGACGTGTCCCACACGCCAAGAATATCTCAAATCAATAGCAAAAATGCGAGAAATAATAATAAATCATAATCTCCATAATTCGAAACAAAACCAATTCCAAAATCATCATCAAGGCATTCCCAATGCCAAAATCCGAAAGTCGATAAATAAATAAGAAAGATCAATAAATTAACGGCGTGTCCCACACCAAAAATAAACTCATATTCAAAAAAATAAATAAGAAATAATTCCATCGAAATCCCATTTCGAAAATCTTTCAGAAATCTCAAATCGATGAATGAAATTAAATATGAAACTCCGGAAATCAACATAAATCACAAACTCGAATCCGAGCATAACGAATTAATATCCGAAATTCATGACCGAGATAAATCATAATCCATCTCAGAAAATCATTATTGAAAGCCAATCCATAAGATAAACCAATAATCAAATTCCGGAAACAAATAATACGCTTGAAAAGTAATACGATAATTAAATAAAGAATTAATTCAAGAAATAAACGCATGCATCATTATTTAAAACAAAAGTCCACTCACAGTACTATTCCGGTGATCACGCATACGAGTTCCTTCGTCGAGCAATCGCTCGGTGCGTCATCCTGTACACAATTATATTCCGTGAATAACTATTCAACAAATTAATACGATTCCTAAAATCAATTCCTCATAATCACATCTCCACTTCTCCTCGGATTCAACCCACATTCTACCACTAATACCAATTCGTTATCTTAAAGGTTCCAAGTCAGAACCGAGAGATATCCGACGGTCGGATTCACATAATTCGATAATCGAAACCCTAAACTTCAAAAATTCATAATTAATTCCAAGCTTCTCCAAAAATCACCAAACTTCACATACAAGCTCTACAACATTTACACAATTCAATGGGCTAAAAACTGGAATTAAAACACTGCCCCACACACCTCCACGCGCCACCAACAGTTGCAGCGCGTGGGCCCCACGCGGCGGCGGCCACCACCTCCGATGGCCACCCAATTTTGGCAGTAGCTGCAAAACAACAAACCTAACCTCTTTCTCAACTACAACACATCCAAATAACAAGTAAAAACAGCCGAAATCATTTGATGAACACAAACCCAGAAATTTCCAAGAACCCTAAAATTTCATTTCGTCAATTCGACTTCTACACAATAAATCATGATACAAGGCCATAGGGGAAATGATCAATGATGAAAACCAAACCTTCGACGGCGATTTGGTGGCCGGAGGTGGTCGGAATCGCCGGAAATCGCCGAAAAACCCCAACTGCTACAGTGATCTTCTTAGGTCAATTCCGAGCTTTTCCGGCCAAATCTTCGAAAACCAAGGTTACTAGCGTGTTGGGAGGGAGGAGGCGCTCCTCTGGTGACCGGTTGCACGCCGGCTGGTGGCCGGAAAGTGAAGAATCGAAGGGAGGACGAAAATGGCCGAACCGGAAAAGAGAGAGGTCGGGGGAGAGGAGAGAGAAAGAGCCGGGTAAGTTTCCCAAATTTGGAAACTTACCACAGTAACTTCCTATATTTATAGAAACTTACCGTGAACAGTAACTTTCACAATTTCGCTTATAACTTTCGCATATGAGCTCCGATTTTTACGTACCACATATGCACGTGCTCGGTTTAACGTCCTCTACAACTTTCATAAAGAACATTTTCTCAAATTTTGACCCGAACAAAAAGTCAACTTTTAGGGCCACTAAAGTTACCGAAAAAGAGTAAAAGTAAATCGAATTGTCGTTTACTGTCCAAATGACTAGTAACCGGTGAATTAAGATACGGGATGTTACATTCTCCCCTCCTTATAAAAATTTCGCCCTCGAAATTTCATGCCGGTTAGAAGAGAAATGACACACCATTTGATTCAAAATACCATAATCTCAAAACTTATCAACTTTTCCTCAGATTAAACTTTCCTTCTCGCAACATCAAGTCAACAACCAACAAAACTCTGATGATCCCACTACAAAAGCAATGAAAACATGCTCATAATCCAAAATCATCAACGTCCAAAGTCAAATCACTTGACTTGTTGAACCATGTTGCACCATAAACTTGCAAGCACATGAATTCCGGTGTAAAAGAAAAAAATTCATTTCAATGGTTAGCTCAGACGTCACCATTTTGACAATCTATATAGTCTCTGACAATCCAAACTACCCAAGCACATCACAACATGTTTATAGCTCAGATAGCACAAGGTATTGACATCACAAGTCATTCGGTTGGAATAGAAGTATCCATAACCTTTTCATATAAGTCGTACGATGAAGATCCACCCTGTTCACCAACAACATTGCGATAATATATATATATAATAATCCATACTTAAAACATTTTGTCTCCGTGCGTGCATTCATGGGGTAACCCAACCGCTACTAACACTCCACAAGATGGTTACTGTTACCCAACAAGTCCAAAACAAGTAATTTCCTTAGTTACCACAAAACAACACTTTCTTTTTGTCTGTTTGCACAGATTGTTAATCAAATATCATTCACATAAAGGTTCCACAATTGTCAAGTATAACAAGGGGTAGCTCCGAACAAACCTATAAGTTCTTAATCATGTAAGTTAAGAGGGTCACTACACTTTCTCTGCGCTACTCAAATAACTGACTGGAACATCGATCACGCCTTGAAATGACATTCCCAGTCACAAGAAAAACTCATTTAATAGCCACCCTGCTGGCCACACTAGCATCTCAACCTAGCTATCTTGCGTTGTCCCTTGAAAACTTCGTATAAATATAATGTGGTGGAAAACTCTTCTAAATCAAATGCGTTCCAATGAATCTACTAATTACCAACGTCTCCAATCAAAACTACTCACAACATGTACAACGTCTTTCGAAACCTGGTGCAGAGAAAGATCCGTAACTACTCACTCTATTCCAGCCCAAAGACTCAAATCCAAGAGGAGATGCATCACACTAAAGCTGTTCTCAGCTGAGGCTACACTTCTTTAATAGTCATAGGTCTAAAATCTAGTTGAATCTATGTCGTTCTCCCTGGCCTCTAATGCCACAACGATAATTCTAATTAATATGCCAATGTAATTCCCACCACTGAAAACAATACTTGACTAAAACTCTGATCAAACTCAAATAAAATAGCTTCCTTAGTTAGCTAGGAAAACTCGCTCTTATACTGCTTCACTAGCCCAATGCAGAACATCTCCAACCAACTGTCCGACGTCACTTCATGACAATTCTACTACAAGTACGACAACAAGGATATGTTCCAAATCCCGTATGTACCAAATCCTCCAGCTGGAATCTGGCCAGTGACAGCAATCCCAACAAAATTCACAGCATCCCCCGTTGGCTCAACAGTCCTAAAAATATAGATATGCCCTCAAGCATTACCGAAAACTCTTAGCCACTGCTAAGCAAAAATTTGCAACTACTCTTTTACTCAAAACAACCTGGAAAGAAAGTCGAATAAGAGCCCAAATAGAAAAGCTCAAAGTCAATTAATTAAACAAATAACACTTTGCGTACCACGGAAACAGTCTACCTCCTAAGACAAGAAAAATAAGATATCGAAAAAGTTCACTATCTGATGTTACAAGAATCACTAGGAATCAGTCATGTCAAACAACGTTGAACTTGTAAATACTAGAATATAGCCAACTCTTCTTATTTAACTTAAGGCCAATACTAATAAACGTCTATTATCCATATCGAAAAGAGGATAAAATAGCCACAAATCCGTTCCTCGATCGACACTTGACTTATAAGATTTCAGCTACAACAAGAATCTCTATGACTTTCCTGTGCTAACCAAACTTGTACCCAAAACTCTTCCAAATCTTCTCACTAAGATTTAATCCAATAACATAACTTAACCATAGTAGCTCAACAATTAGTACTTAAATATCTGTTGAAACCTTGCTAGATCATAAGTTCAATCAATTTATACCAACTCAACTCCTACTTCCTGTTCAAGTCATCTTACCGTCAGACAAGTGGTGACCGGATTCACTCGTACCAACAACTTCCTATACATTTCCAATTAAGGGTCACCATGGTAGTAAAACTCGCTCAATTTCTCTAAAGAAGTCCATTACATGTATTCAATTCAAGCAATAACTAATTCCCCGAGGTAGCTAACACAATTCACAAGGTCTTTCCTGGACAATCCTTAAAATAAATCAAAGGACACCCGTCCAACATTTTGTATCACACCAAGCAATATCCGGATCCGAACGTGGTCCCACCACAATAATGATCCAATTCCCTCAAAGTAATCATTACCGAAGTACGTCACTTAAAAACAGGCTACAATACCTTCCACCCAAAATAACAAGAGTCCTGGTCAAGCCTTGACTTAAAATTTCCGGAGCCAACTGAAAACTTATTTCCTTAAAATTATTCCACCAACCACTAATATCAACTGCAAAAGCACTCTTGTTAATCTCCCTACTCGTTATCATCCAAGACTCAGGAAGACAAAACTATAAGTTGTGGTATCTGAAATCAATTCTTTTATTCCGAGCAAAACTATACCCATACACCCTGGTTAGGGTATGACTCAAAATGACAATTTCTAAAAATCTCATCCTACTTATATCTCTCAATTACTGTCGTCACTTCTCACTTGCCAACATCAGTGACCAAAATCACTTGAAAACGAAGCCTCTAGCCATAACACCCATAATATTTATTTAAATTTCTCTATTGTCTAACGGAGAGTGATGCATACTTGACGCCGACATAAGGTGCCCAGTAGAGATCATTGCAATCTGGATTCCTCTACAAATAGTTCCCAACACTAAGATTCACAAAGAATCTCCATCGAATTCTAGTAATGTTCCACATGCCACTTACAAGACCGATTGTGTCAAGTAACACAATCCCCAAACTCGATTCAAAGTCATAACCATCATTATTACTAATTCAATTCCAACAACAATCCTGATTCTGAATCAATTATAATACTCAGAGACAGCCCAAAACAATGGACGCTCATCTCTAACATTCAGGCACAAAATCAAATTCCGGTCTCGCACCTCAAACCATGCCCCAACAAACTTGTTGGCATCGAGGAAGAGATACTCACAACATTTCCTCGAATCGTATTTCATAGCACAACTCAAATATGTAGAGTAGTCTTACTCTACCATCAGCAGGGAAATGTGCAAAACATGCAAACACTCCGCTACGCAACGAAAATCCTAGGAGGTCAGCGTACAAGAGGCATAGCACCTAAAGGAACACCATCTAGACATGCACCTTACACACTTAATGCATACATCAGCACAAAAGAGTAAACGATGGGGAACCGCTGCAGTCGGGCCATCACTCGGGAGGTACTGTGTAACATCAAGCATATAAAGTGACAAGATAGAAAATGGTCTACAGAATCAGACAACCTAATGCTCTGATACCAACTGACAAGACCCGCCCCGGATTTCACCCCGAAATCCGAAGTGGCCCTGCGGGGCCCACTTTAGAAGAAATTCTACCAAAAATTTGGCGGAACTTCCCCTAAAAGTAGGCTACCCAAAACCTGTAGGAAAACATTTACACTTCTAAATCATCCACCCTTATTCTCCTGGAGCCATCTGCTCCCCAAATCACAACTCCAATTTCATCGGATGTCAGTCTCAACCCAAAGACAATATTAATCTCATAGATTATCAGAGCAATACTAATCCCCTAAGTAACAAAGAAAACAGAAATAGAATGAGTACGCGGAAGCAATGCTGTTGGCTATGCCTTGACTCCACGTACGCCCGACCTCAACTAATTTCGCCTGCAAACTGGGCATTTGAAACCGAAGGGCCCAGGGGAAAAGTATATAAAAACTTTAGCGTGAGTGGACAAAAATAAATAATTTAATATGAATAAAACAAAATAAAACTTCATACTTTCCCACATTTTTCGATATATAAAATCCGGATGCATGCAACATTTATAGAACACTTAAGAAAATAATCCGAAAAACGTTGAACTCCAGAAAACCGACTAGCCCCGCTAGTCAAAACAACAAAGTAAAAGATTGAAATTTCAATACTCGAAAATATAAGTCCAGCCCCGCTGGTTAAGAAAACTCAGACTAGTCCCCGCTAGTCAAAAATAGTATAAGTAGGGGAAGATGATAGCCATACGAATAAGCCACTCAGGCTTGGTTGGGTGATAGCCTCCCAGGCTAAAGAACTCCCATAACTCCCGTAATATACCCTTACGCCACTAAGTGTAGCGATAGGATACTGGGCTACAGAATTACTGTCACAGAGACAGTAACCTGCGCCACAAAGGCGGAAGGGCTACGGTGATCCCATCACCGCGCCACAAAGGCGGAAAATCAATGCTAGCATGATAAAATCACCCCTCAGTATGGCACAGGGAAACATAACCGAAAATCCAGTAAATCCAAAATACATAAGGCTTCCCCCATCTCTCGTAAAAGAATTTCCAACGACGTGTCCCACACGCCAAGAATATCTCAAATCAATAGCAAAAATGCGAGAAATAATAATAAATCATAATCTCCATAATTCGAAACAAAACCAATTCCAAAATCATCATCAAGGCATTCCCAATGCCAAAATCCGAAAGTCGATAAATAAATAAGAAAGATCAATAAATTAACGGCGTGTCCCACACCAAAAATAAACTCATATTCAAAAAAATAAATAAGAAATAATTCCATCGAAATCCCATTTCGAAAATCTTTCAGAAATCTCAAATCGATGAATGAAATTAAATATGAAACTCCGGAAATCAACATAAATCACAAACTCGAATCCGAGCATAACGAATTAATATCCGAAATTCATGACCGAGATAAATCATAATCCATCTCAGAAAATCATTATTGAAAGCCAATCCATAAGATAAACCAATAATCAAATTCCGGAAACAAATAATACGCTTGAAAAGTAATACGATAATTAAATAAAGAATTAATTCAAGAAATAAACGCATGCATCATTATTTAAAACAAAAGTCCACTCACAGTACTATTCCGGTGATCACGCATACGAGTTCCTTCGTCGAGCAATCGCTCGGTGCGTCATCCTGTACACAATTATATTCCGTGAATAACTATTCAACAAATTAATACGATTCCTAAAATCAATTCCTCATAATCACATCTCCACTTCTCCTCGGATTCAACCCACATTCTACCACTAATACCAATTCGTTATCTTAAAGGTTCCAAGTCAGAACCGAGAGATATCCGACGGTCGGATTCACATAATTCGATAATCGAAACCCTAAACTTCAAAAATTCATAATTAATTCCAAGCTTCTCCAAAAATCACCAAACTTCACATACAAGCTCTACAACATTTACACAATTCAATGGGCTAAAAACTGGAATTAAAACACTGCCCCACACACCTCCACGCGCCACCAACAGTGGCAGCGCGTGGGCCCCACGCGGCGGCGGCCACCACCTCCGATGGCCACCCAATTTTGGCAGTAGCTGCAAAACAACAAACCTAACCTCTTTCTCAACTACAACACATCCAAATAACAAGTAAAAACAGCCGAAATCATTTGATGAACACAAACCCAGAAATTTCCAAGAACCCTAAAATTTCATTTCGTCAATTCGACTTCTACACAATAAATCATGATACAAGGCCATAGGGGAAATGATCAGTGATGAAAACCAAACCTTCGACGGCGATTTGGTGGCCGGAGGTGGTCGGAATCGCCGGAAATCGCCGAAAAACCCCAACTGCTACAGTGATCTTCTTAGGTCAATTCCGAGCTTTTCCGGCCAAATCTTCGAAAACCAAGGTTACTAGCGTGTTGGGAGGGAGGAGGCGCTCCTCTGGTGACCGGTTGCACGCCGGCTGGTGGCCGGAAAGTGAAGAATCGAAGGGAGGACGAAAATGGCCGAACCGGAAAAGAGAGAGGTCGGGGGAGAGGAGAGAGAAAGAGCCGGGTAAGTTTCCCAAATTTGGAAACTTACCACAGTAACTTCCTATATTTATAGAAACTTACCGTGAACAGTAACTTTCACAATTTCGCTTATAACTTTCGCATATGAGCTCCGATTTTTACGTACCACATATGCACGTGCTCGGTTTAACGTCCTCTACAACTTTCATAAAGAACATTTTCTCAAATTTTGACCCGAACAAAAAGTCAACTTTTAGGGCCACTAAAGTTACCGAAAAAGAGTAAAAGTAAATCGAATTGTCGTTTACTGTCCAAATGACTAGTAACCGGTGAATTAAGATACGGGATGTTACAACATAACTAAACTAGCACAAACAAACTAAAAGGCTCACTTGAATCCTTGATGAGTTTAACCATTTCCCTTTAGAGAACCATGACTTAGTGGATGACTTTTAATTGAGTAAGTTTAGAAACCAAATTTTCAAAATGCAAAGCTAATAATTGGATTTGGAAAGTCATGCTCAACATAATATATAGAATGCATATGCCATGTGTGTCACACCCCGAATTTTGAATAAAGAAAATTCAAATCCGAAACGCGAGAACAAACACAAGAAAACACATATAGAAAATTTTTCATTTAAACTAAGCAACAAACAAACTGAACTCACAATGTCAATACCGACTCGTTCTTTAGAATCACATATTACATTACAGATAGTTTACAAATTAAACTGAATATCAATTCAACCTGTAACCACTCTCACCAACTCACAACACAGCGGAAGACTACAAGTATGAGCGCCCTTCTACACCCACGTGACGAAAAGTCCACCTCAGCTTCGATAACGATCACCCGATATTCTAACCTGCACAATAACCCCTACACCATAGAATAGTGCACCGGGAATGTAAACAACAAACCCAGTAAGCTTTTCAGCCCGTATGAGTAAACTCAAATAAAGTGACTCACGTCAATCATACTTATAATTTCTCAGCTCGTGAGATAATTAAAGCAACAATATTTAATTCCACAAAATACATGTTTTCACCATCTTAGCTTAACAAAACAATATGCAATTATCACAACAAAACGTCAAGTTCAAATTAATCAATAACATGCTCAACAATTTCAACCCAACTAAAAACCCATATGCTCTGTCTCTCAATTCATTTTACGTCCCCACAATCTATTAGATCACTATTCCTTTGCCTCAACGGCACAATCAGGAAATCATACTCATTTCCCTCAACATAACGAGGTTGCCAAAATCATGCCACCCCAACTCATTTATCAATCACAACAGATCACAACCCACAACTGTACCCACAATAAGAATTAAGCAAAACCAATAATCCCTGCATAGAAACTTAGTTCAGGAGATCACATGAAAACAAACAAAAGAATTCATAGTAATCCCTGCATGGAAACTTAGTTCAGGAGATCACATTGAAAACAAACAATAGAAATCATATAAATCCCTGCATAGAGTTTAGTTCAGGAATTTACATTAAAACAAACAATACAAAAAGCGGTAATCCCTGCATATAACTTAGTTCAGGAGATTACATTAAAACAAACAATTCAAAAGACAGTAATCCCTGCATATAACTTAGTTCAGGAGATTACATAAAATTCAACAATTAGAAGGAAAAGGAAAATAAATGAAGAAGTCAACCAACTCACACTAGAGTCGATGATCACCCATCAACACTAAAGCCGATGATCACCCATCAACTCCAAATAAATCATATTAACACAACTCACCCATAATATGAAAATCAAGTCCCTCTTGGACAATAAAAGAAAGAACCCACCCGAACTCTCTTTTAAAAACACGTGTACTCCTGGGCCTCAAGTGACCCAACGCGTCACTCCCATGCAGTACGTATTCATGGGCCTCAAGTAACCCAACGCGTCACTCCCATGCAGTACAAGGCAAACAGACTAGAGCTCTAACTAATCGTAACCAGTAACCTGGCCAAAGGCGTGGTTCCCAATATAATTGCCTCAGTCACCACTGTGACACCAGATCTGTAGATCCGAAAACATTTAAAAGTCCCACACGACTCAAAATATTACACCAACACTCGATTACTCTTTCAACACAATATAATCAACCATTCCATGATATAATGTATTGCCACGAAGAGTAAATACTTAAAATAACAATCCAATCAACTCTCAATTATTTCTTCACCAATGTCACAACACATTTTCAATTCACTCTTTCAACAATATAACCATCAAACATATACATATCACAAAGCCACTCCATCCATATATATATTCCACGTAAAAATATATATACGTAGTCATTCACGCAGGAATGACCACTAATACCAACTATAGTTTTATAAATTAACTACTCGAAAATCATTTTATATCAAAACATTGTTTTAATAATTTTATATCAAAACATTGTTTTAACTTAGCCATTAACCCTTGTCGATCAAATTCATATATTTTAAAACAAATAATTTGTTTCGAAAACGATTTAACAATTAAACAAGTAATTACGAGTAATAAATAAATCCGTTCGTAAATGAACCACGTGAGATTTACTCACCTCTAAATCCCGCTGCGTCTTCTTTTAAAGTCGAGATAAAGTACAGAACACACTCCATCAATCACCTAATCAAAATACGATCCTAACTTAGGAATTGAATCAATAAACACACTTAAACGACGATCCAACGGTTGGATCCTCATCCATGACCATACAAAGTCATCAGAACAGTTCTACGATCAACAAATCAAAACTACAAGTCGATCGGACGGCCAAATCCTCACGGATCGAAAACCGAAACGAATCGAAAACCCTAAAACCCTAACATGCATCAACTTTCTCCAAAATAACCTTATAATATATCAAAACGACCGTATCGATGCGTAGATGCATAAACTGAAAATAGAACACAAAAATAAGGCCAAACGCGGCACCACGCGCCGCCACAAGAGGTGGTTTAGATTGTGGTCAACCACGACGGTCAACGCCGGATCAACCACCTCCGATGCCAAAGTCACCAACTACAAACATGTTCAAAATGAAGAGGTGAGCCACTTTCATACCTGGAGCAAAGTGAGATTCGGTCTAGATCGCCCTAGATCAAGCTTGGAAATTGAACTAATCTCGGCCCTCTGATCAGATTTCCAGATTCAACACGGCCCATCAATCTTCAACGCTTGATCTAGTGCTATACACTCCAAATCGTGATGAAAGGCAAGTATGGGGATGATCAACAGGAGGAGACGATTCCAAAAATGTCAACCAATCGCCGAGGGGATGCCGGAAAACCCTTTTTCCGGCCGGGTCCGATCGACTCAACCGTGGTCTTCGATCTCAGTCTGGGGGCGACGGCGGGGCGAGCTGACACCGCAGAGAGGACAATCAGGCCGAGCCGAGTCGGTCTGGTCCGGGTCTGTGGCCGGAGGATGCGCGACGGAGACCCGACGGTTCTGAGGAGGCGCGAAGGAGAGAGAAGAGGGAAAAGCCGGGGGCCAAAACGCAAAAACTGGAAATTTTGGGATTTAATGAAAAATCCGAAATTTTCGCTATTTATAGAAATTTCCCTAAATTTCAATCGCTCATAACTTTCTCATACGAACTCCGATTCTCGCGTTCCACATGTCCACAAACTCGTATCGACACGCTCTACAACTTTCGTGAAGGAAGTTTCCTTAGAAACCTAACGTATGAAAAGTCAAACTTCGTAACCCCCCTAAAACGTGCACTTCGAATAATTATTCGTCCGAAAATAATTCCACTCCACCCTCAAACCACGAAATCGTACAAACGAATACTTTATTAATCCCAGGAAACATTTAGGAATTAATAACAAATTTCCGAGGTCTTACAATGTGTGCCACCATAAATGATTCACATGAGATTAACTTGAACCGCACTTGTCTAACCATCAAACTCACATGGATATCACTCATTTTCACTCAAGTGTTTAATGGTTAGTGTTTGCACTCAAAAACAATTCAATTGACATGCTTTCCATAGGCTTGCTCTTCTATCTTTTCTCCACAAGATCAATGCATGAGTTCTCTCAGATCACAAGGTCTTTTATTCAAGTTGTAATGGGGCTTAAAGAGGGATTAAAGAAATGAAAGGAAAGGAAATTACAAATTCTAAGCTTCCTAGTAAGCAATTCTCTTGTTGAGTTCATTTTTCTCTAAGACTCTAGGTGCTTCGTAAAACCTTCTTTTTCTTTTCCACAAACCCGAAAACTAAAAGACTACTAAAGTAATAAAAACTATTATTCCCCTTTTGTACAACCCACACTGTTTTTGTATTTTTTTTTCTTTTCTCTCTCTCTCTCTCTCTCTTTTCTATTTTCTTTTCTTTTGGAGCCCCTACTAGTCCATATTGACTTTGAATAATTCTTTTGATATTTTAAACATGTTTCTAGGGTCACCTTTTTTCTTTTCTTGGCTACACACAAATATTCTATCCCACCTCACACTTATTTTTTGTAATATCCTCAAACCCATTTACAAGCACCCAAACTAATAATAGGACTCACATTGCTTACTAATTAGCTTAAAAAGGGTAGGAAAAGTGTTGAAGTTTTATAAAAAGTAGACATTTGTGGTGGTGGAGAAATGAAAAGGCTAACATATAGGCTCAAATTGGCTTACTAATGGATTTTCAACATTAAGGACAAAAGCTATTTGGTCATGGTGGATTCCTAATGCCTTGGTCTTCCCCAATAGCAACTCATACTTTTGATATAAAGCCTCAAGAGATTTGGAGCAAGTTCTAGATTACATGCACAATGAATTGATCACTCAATGAAAGAATTAGTGCATTTTGACTATGTATGCACACATTTTCGCTCAAAATCTCACATAATTAGGCATAGATAGTTTTTTACCAAATTTGGTCCTTATCTTTCCCACATGAATGCATCTAAAATGACATAGGCAATATGACTTTAAATGCAAGTGAGCACAAAACGCTAAAACCATTTATTAAATAAGCATTGATCTTCAATCACTAAATATGCTCAAAATCAATCGATCCAATTAGACATAAGTTTGGTCTCATCGTCGAGGGGTTTTTTTCATTTCCGGAACACACAAGCAAGCCAAAATATTTTTGGAAGTTTCAAAATTTTCAATTTTTATGGATTTTTCAATAAGAAAATGAAAAGAAAAATAAAGGATAAGGAATGAAATTACTTAGCCTCGCACCTCACACTTAGACCACACATTGTCCTCAATGTGCAATGAACAATGGTGAAACAAATTTAAGGCATAAGACAATATGCTAATTAACTACCACATGCTAGTCAACACAAACAAATTAACACATTAACCATTGGCTTAACAAGCATCTCACACTTAAAACATCATATAGTCCTTAATGTATAATGAAGCTATTAAGATCCTATCAATATTTTGGGGAGCATGCATCACTAAGGCTACAACTAGCATTCAAAACAATTAAACTAACACAAGGCAAGAGAGATAGGATAGCCACCTCACACTTGAACTTTGGATAATTCTTTCAATAAAAGCTAAATCTTTTGTGTCTTATCCATTGACCAAGGGTGAAATAACTATCCAAAACTCTTGAAGCCACAAATTTATTAACATAAAAACACATAAACACAACAAATCATGCTTAGGAAAGAGATAAGAATGAGGGTTTAAGAGAGCGCAAACTCTTTGAAGATCCTCTATTTAGCTCCATAATGCAAATAGGTGATAATCACACAAGGTCAAGTTAGACACTTGTCATCCATTAAGCTCCATGCATATAGAACCAAAAGTACCTCACACTTGGATATTTGCGCACTAGCATCTTCTCGGCCAAAACTCCCAACAATTCCCAAATTTCTTCATCTTGATTTATTCTTTCTTCGATTTGGAGTCCACCAATCCGGGTTTAAGTTTAAGGACATTAACAAGGTCCAATGAGTCTCAAAACAAAACAACTAACGAAATTAGAACTGTAACAATTTCTATAAAATTAGAACTCAAAATTAAAATTTGTAAGTAGAAAAGCAAAAAGGAAGAGGAATCCAAATTTGGGTGTTGTCTAACACTCCACCGTTCGGTAACTCCTCATGAAATACGACCAGGTAAGAGTAGGAAGAGATTTTGGTGGAGCCAAAGCTCACTTGAATACACTTCTCTCATTCAAATCTTACCTAGACATCGTATCCAATCGGATGAGCCTAGTGTGAAGAGTGAATAAACTCGACGTTACAAAGATGGAATCCAAATCCTATTTACTTAAAAACTACAAGATCTAATCAAATTCCAATTTAAAAGAAATAAGTCAAAGCACTAAATATTTAAACAACCAATTTTAAATAGGTAACTAAAAGGTGAAATTGCACAAGTAATAAGCAAATATAAAATAGGGAAGACTACTTACTAATTTAAAGATGCTCAATTTAGTCTTTTCTTACCACAATTTATAAATTTACTTACCCAAAGTACTTGTAGCAATTTCAAAAATTAAACTAACACACAAAAACTACTAAATAAATAAAAAGAAAGATAAACTAAAAAAAATGGGTTTTCTAGTCCCACAGCAACCTAATAGGGATTGAGTTTTACCTCAATCCCCGGCAACGGCCCCAAAAACTTTTTGGGGACATCCTTGAGTATGAAAATGTATGCAAATTTATGGATGATGTATCCTACTCCCAAGTATAGGAGGTCAAGTTTTAGTAAAGGGAAAGTGAGAGTATCATACCCAAGAGATTAAGTAACTCTACCTTAAACTAGATTGCCGCGAAAATAAACCTAGAAAACACATGCAAAGTTTACCTTTTTACAAGTTCAATAGTTTTGGCCCTTTAGAAGCCTAACTACCAAATAGTGATATTAACAATGGATGGTAGTGAATCGGCTTTTAAATTAATTTTAACTATATTAAAATTAAAGTGCAAATTAAGCAAAATAAACTAACAAAGTGTAAGAGATTTGATCAAATGAGATTAAAAAGGTTGTAAGACATCACCCCTAACCTCCTTTGTGCCAAATCTAAGTAACCAAATCTAACATACTTATGCCAAGATGGAATCCCCCTCGGTTCTCTTGATTATCGAGTAACCAAGAAACAATTATACTAGAGAATGTATTTAAGCTACCTCTTGATTATTGGAAATAACTCTCCTACAAACCTTTTAGTTTCTACACATTCCTTGATTATCGGATACAAGTAGACCTACGTAAATGCAAGCTAAGATCCCTTGATTATCGGACACCTAAGCCACACCCACATGATAAGCCCAATTGTAAGCACCCAAGCAACCTTGTTTGATTATCACAAGCTTACCATTTCTACATTTACAACATGCTTTAGTTTACTAAGTTTGTCAAGCCTAGCATACTTCCATAAAATTATCAACACCTACCAACCTTAGGTGACAAATCTAAGATGCATAAATGATGAACAATTAAACTAGCAAAGTAGAAATTCATGGCATGATCCATATTAAATTTAACTACATAGTTTGTACACAAATTAGGCTAGGGCTAAACCCTAGCCCCAAATTTATTCTACTCACTACTCATGGAAATATACATAAAAGCCTTAAAAGAGTAATACATCATAAAAACAAAGAGAAGATGGTGAGAAAAAGTCACAATACCCACGGGTTTGGTGTGCCAATACCAAACCGAGATGAATCAATCTCCCCACAAACTTTCTTGATGTAAACCAAGAAGATGTGATGTTTCAAAGTATAGTATTTTCGGTTTGAGAAGTATAGTATTTTCGGTTTTCTCAAACCCAAAACATTATACAAATCTACAAACACAAAGAGAAGATGAAGAACAAGGTTTTATGGATCTTTCCACAAGTCTGATTGATTAAGAGGTATAGAATCTCTGGTTTTGATTATCAACCAAAGATGCTATACCTCTTTCTCTACACAAAAGCTAAACAAAACTACCTAAAAGATGAAGAACTAAGAAGAATGGAGAGGAAATGGAGAGAGGAAGAAGATGAAATGGATGAAGGAAAGTATGTATAACGTCCAAATGAGGGGAGGGTGTTTCTATAGGCCAAAAGTGATGAATGGAGGGTGGAGATCAAAGGAAATGAAGGGCTAGATGTGATTAACAAATGTGTAAGCACAAAATGTGGATCTAGTCTTTAGCTCCACATAGAAATGACTTAGAAAGCCCATAGATATTTTGATGGAGGAGATAAAGTAAGGGTAGGAGGGTCATTGGGAGACAAAAGTGTAAGATGTAAGAAGGGATCACTTGTCATCTTACAAATTTTGAATTTTAAAATAATCTACACCTAAAGTCTTCCCACCTAAACTCTCTAACCCTAGTCAACAGCTGTTCCATCCCCTCCACACATGTTCTTGACAGGAAATGGTCAGAATCCGGCGTTGACCTCCATTGACCCACTTTTTGTCCGTTTGCGTACTTTCTTCTCATTTCTTCCTTCAATTGAATCTCTACCGAGACTTTGGAATTGGCCTTTGGTTTCTTCATACCAAATGTTCCTCCGTGAGTGTAGATTATTCTGGTAAAATTTCAGAGCTTAATACACCATTGAGTGGCTGGAAATGTTTCCGAAATCCGTACAGGTCCGGTTTAACAGTTTTCGTCTTTTAGTGCAGAAACTTGGACCGATCATTTGAAGACCTTCCATTCTAAACTAGCTCTTGCACTTTTCATAACAAATGATCCATAGAATGTCTAGAATAAATGATTTGGAGTTCATTTGGTTAGTCTACCGCTCCTCCTTCCTTGCCTAGCTTGGTTTTTCCTAGCCGAGGTAGAAAATTGTCCTAAGATTGACTTTTTAGTGCATTTCCAAACTTCTCCATCATTTCCTAGCATGATAAGGAAAACATAATAAATATATATAAATATACACAAAGGTTAAGCAAAAGTGCAATATTAGGGCAATAATTACTAGGTAATTATGGACCTAACAAATAGCATTCCAACATCCCATTTCGGGAAGATTCCATTTCAATCAGAAAACCGTATTTCCAATTCCATTTCAATCACAAACTTCACCATCCGGCCACTTGACTGCGTTTCACCGGCTGGAAATTGACCACCACCTCTTCCTCTTTCCATCCATAGCCTCCTTTTCGGCCGGTTCCCATCATACTTAGATTTTCGACACCATTAAGCCGCCGACAACCTGTGTACCTTAACTCGATTGCTGCTCTCTTTTTGAGCCACCTCAAGCCACACCACCACCCTTATCTTGAAGCCCTTGCAGTTGCGGTTCGAGCCCACCAAGCCATTGGCGGCGAATCAATCGGAGGAAGGAGAATCGACAAATTGAAGATTTCATATTTTGAAACTTCCAAGGTAGATTCCGGCTTCTACACTTAAAATTAGACTTTGTTGTAGTTGTTGGGCTTATTGCTATTGGCATTTTGGTACAAAATTTGCAGCCCAATTTGGTGGTTAGATTGGCGGCATGTGAGGTGTACTATTTTGGTCGGTTATGGAGAGCTTAGCTTCACGAACTTATAGATATGATTTTTGATGCTATAGGTGTACGCTTTGAAAATTATCATAATTTTTGAAGTTTTAAGATTTCGAGGTATTATTCATGGTTATCCAACCGTTGGGATCAATTCTATTTTTTGATAGGTTGTTATAGTTATCGAGTCAACGTAACCTATGAAATATGAGCTCGTTCCGATATGATTTCGAGATTTCGACGAATTATCATTTAGGGATTTCAGTTTTGTTATCAATAATTTAATTTTGATTCTCGAAATCTGTTATTCATGATTATCATTTTGTTCAGGACGACATGTAGATCGAGCTCGAAGAGGAATTCATCAAATGGTCGTCATAGCCGTAATTCTATGAGTGGGCATATGCTTTTAAATTAAATTGCATGTAGTATTATTTTTTAATTATTAAATTATCGTAATGATTTTTGTGATTATAATCAAGTATAAATAATTAATTGAGATTTCAAAAATTATGTTTTCGATAGCATGATGATAATTTTTTATTTTTGTTGAAGTATGATATTGATTTCCTTTCCGAAAGTTTTTATTTATTTATCGAGTTTTTCGAATATTGAGTTATTGATATTTTATTTCAAAAAGGATGATGACTTGCATCTTATGAGTATGATATTCGAGTATTTGATTTATGGTTGAATTATCGAGACTTCATGAATTATGCTTTCGACAATTCATTGATGATTCATGGAGTTGACATTGAATTTTCTTTCCAAAAGCTTTGTTAATTATTGAGTAATTTGAATATTGAGATATTCAAAAATTGCTTTCGGAAAGTAAATTAGTTAAGAAAATTATATGAGAGTTAACGAGCTTGAATTTATGAATTAAACGAGGTAAATTATGAAAGTTGATGAGTTAAGAAAATTATATGAGAGTTAACGGGCTTGAATATATAAATTAAAGGAGGTAAATTTTTTTTTTTTTTTTAATAGGGTTGATTTTATTAATAATCAAGCCATGAAAACAGGTCAGAGTCTAACAGACCTTACTTAAGGTTCCAGGACAAACCGAATAACCTATTTAAGTCACAACTAAAGTCATTAAGATATAAAGGAATACTCGCTGAACAACAAGCCTAAAACTACGCAAGAATAATCTCGCCCTCTAAGGAAAAATATTCATCTAGTCTAATCTGCCAGGCACACAATTGTGGTACAAATATCAACTAGAAATGTCTTAGAAAAGCATATAGAAATTACCCCTACTGCAAAGGCTCGAGTCCAGAATGTCTTGTTTTTGTTGAACCCTAAACAAGTACTTGCTCCTTCCCCTTCGGGTCGGAGTTAGTACTTGCCTCAGGGTCTTCAGCATCCAACAACCTCGACCTCAGGTTGGTCCTCCTGCTTTCCAATTCTCCATCATGAACCTTAGGCTTGTTCCTGTGGCGCCTAGGGCGACCCTTCTTCTTCGGAGTCTTCCCAATAGTAACTGGAACGTCCACCAGTTCTCCAGGATGAAATTCTGGAGGTATCACCGCCAAGCTAGGCTTTAGCCACTTCTCGTACTCCCCCCATGGCACCATTTGCGCACCCCCAACACTCTTGGGTAATTAGCTGCCTCAGGCCCATCATCATGAGAGGCTAACCCCCCAAATGTAGGCCCATCTAGCCCAGTCTTCAGCCCAGCATCAGCTATAACTGACCCAACAATCTCCAGCCCAGCAGATTCAGTTACAACCGGCCTAAGCTCCACAAACCCCTTAACCGGACCCATAACCAACTCCAGCCCTGACATAGGCCCACTATCCTCCGGCCCAGCAGGAAGCCCTAATTTTGAATTAGGGTTTCCCAACGAAAAACCAGGAACAGAGGCGTCCATCAGCCCCGCCACCGACCCGAGCTCAGATGCCGACCTCACAGCCCCGTCCGTCCAGCCCAAGCCCCGACCGACCGCCGGTACCACCTCAGACTGGCCGGGCGACCCATCTCCGACAACTTTCGCCGCCACTAGGTCATCCAACACGGCCTCAGTTTCCCCTGACGTCATCAACGCCGTCAATACCCCATCGTAGGTACCCAGGCCATGATCGAAAAAACCACAGCCTTGAAAAATTCCATGACACTTCTCGTATCTCAGCTCCAATTCCACCACCACCTCCGCCGAAAACGAGTACGTATGGCGAGCCCATATACGGCGGCGTACGTCATGCACAATACGGGATCCTTCCTCTGCAACGCAGACTGATCGTGTCTTACAAAGAGGCCCAAGGCGTTCTCGATTAGGGTTAAGGCGCGCTCATTGCTCATGGCCATGCGCAATCCCTTCATGGCCACCCAAACCTCCATAGAGTTCAGCGAAATTTCTGCCGGATCCTGAATTCCATCATAGTCCGCCAAGAGAAGCATGGAGTTGTTAAAGAACCAAGGTCCACCATTTAGGACGTGGTCCTTCGTCTCCTGCTCCTTGAATTGGAATACCAAGATCCCTCCTTCCTCTTCACGGATCATAACACGGTCTTTCAATCCCCAGATGCCGGAAATCGCCGCTGAGAACGACGGAAGCAATACCCGTTTCTGAGAAAGCTATCGGCCACAAACATAGAAAAAAGGGTCCTGGATTGCATCCTCGCCCCCAACTAGATGCACGATAGCCTCCTCCGCTGCCATCACAAATCGGCGCTCGATCAGTTTCCTTGCTAGAGAGAGACCCTGGTAGAGAAAAAAAGTCGACACACGATATTGTACTTTGAGATAATAAAAACTAATAATATGAGACATTTTCTGAAATTGCTTTACTAAATTATGAAAGTGAATCAGTTAAGAAAATTATATGAGATTTCATAAATTATGCTTTACACATATATTGTGCGCGCTACAACCCACAGACGCATTTTTCTAAATACAATCTAGTGGACTTCAAGAATATACAACAACTGATCATAATGTTGGTCAAATTTATGACTTTCTACTTACGAAACTAATGCCGCTAGCTAAGACCATTTAACTAATCTGCTCATAACTTTAGTTTGGTCCACATTTCTTTGTTTCTCTCCGTCTCCCACCAAGACTATAGGCAAATGATGCCCTCAGATGATAGTCTTATGGTGTTCTTGAGACTTATTGCGGTTATAGTAGACTAACGAAGAACTAATATCACCTATTTCTTATTTGCTTAAAAATAAATAAATAAAAAATCATCATGGTCTCTTAATGGGTGCGCTTTGGGTCCAGAACCTTGTGATACCCTAAATCTACACAACGCACGCATGTCTAATTCTACCACTGGGAACAAATTTTGATCGGTCCTAAGACCATTGCCATTGAAATCTGAGTGAGCTCTCAGTGAAGGCTGTACATGTGTGAAAATGTGAAATGCTTCATTTTGCATATGCAGTTTAATCTTCCTACAAACTTCCTTCATTTCGCAGTATATTCTTCAATTTTCAGAAAAACTCGTTGCATGTAAATGTAAGCATCATACCAAGTTCTTGGTCATATTACCCTTTCCTAGACTTGGTCGATAAAAATTTAAGAAGATTAGGAGTACCAAAAATAAGATTTTGCATCCATTGACCTATAACAGTATTAGTATCAATAACGGTAAGGATTAGAAACCTATTCTGCCTATATACGTACTCTAAATAGTAATAATAGTTGAACATGAGAAGGTAAACCTAACAAATCAGTCAATCACCTTGTAAAGTACAGGAAACTAGTTGAAATATGAACCAAACTAAAGTCTAATCAAGAGGTTGTCGGAGACCATGCAACTACACTGGACTGGCATGGTTGTGGAAGATTGTTTCCAGTTTCTAAAATTGGGGAGGCTGAAGCAAAGCATTGACTAAATTGCATTCTTTAACTATGTATTGCCAAAAATAAATCGGCCTAGTTCAACCTACTCAAAGGAAACAGAGAATGGATGATGGAACATAGGCAGTAAAATAAGCATATATAATAGCTAGCAAAAATCCCATCCGGGTTCTATGTGTCACATTGATCCAGTAGCACGTAGTAATCAGAAAACAGATAGAAACCATCAAACCAAAGTTGAGCAAACACCGGAACCCCACTCTAATAAACAATAAAGTCGCATCAAATCAAATATAAAAATAACCAGAGGAATCGAATTAAATACTAGGTAGAAAAACCAAAAGAGAAAAGAATGTTTGTTTGTTTGAAATCCAAACCAGTTACTTTTCTTCCCTCGGTACAACATTCGATTGAATCTTCCTTCTTCTTCTTCTTCTTCCTGTCTCCAATCCAATCCCTCCCAGTTGGTACAATCTATAAAACCCAACACCAAAATCCATAAATCTACTGCTTTGAATGTGAGAAACTACTTGGGTTATCAAAATAAAGCCTAGTACTTACTGGGAAAGGAAGGTGTTGGTCGAATCAATGGTGGTTGGAGTTGGGAGAGGAAGTAGAAGATGGGCGATCCGAAACGACGCTGTTGTCTGCATCGTCACCGTGAATACGTGTCGGAGTGCAGAACACAGAGAGGCCATCAGAGGCAAACCTTGTGCCGAAAATGGAAGAGTGATGAACTGGGTGCTGCTGCGTTCTCTGTGAAGCCATTTGAATTTCATCGCTCCAAGAACGAATCGATGGTGTAAAACTGGACTGAAGGGTACCCCTCTGAGCAAAAGTGGGAGCTGCCGACGAGCTCTGCTGCTGCCCCATCAGTGGCAACGCCGGCATGTTGTTGAAGACAAACCCTCTGTTTTCATGGCTGCTGTCGCTGTTCCATGCCACCATCCTCTGATAAGCAGAGGAGTCGAACCCGGCCGTGGCCGGCACTGCGAAGAGGGTTTGAATCTGATCGTTGTGGTGAGTGGTGTCCTGATGAGATTGCTGGGTGTGGTGAATCAGGCCTTGGTCTTGGAAGGAGTGGAGAGAGAGGCCAAGGTCTTGGTTGGGGTTCAGATTAGTTGTTCTTGAGATTATATCAGATGGGTAGCTCTGGAAATTGATGGTTGAGGCAGCTGAGCTTGTAGGGAAGAAAGACTTCATGGTATCAGCTATGGTGTCAGAATCAAGAGATTGAGGGATGAAGCTTGATTCATTGTGATCTGTGTTGTCCCCAATTTGTCTCTGGAGCTGGAAATTGTAGCCAGATGACTCAGATTGCTCAGCTGAGATCACCATATCACTGGTTCCAGCCCCATTTGGAACTTCACCTTGTGTAGCATTAGCAGCAACACCAGTTGGGTGCCAAGGTGGAAGCTCTGCAAGCTTGTCAATGGCGGTTTTCGCCTTCTTGATGAGCCAATCCACGGCTTTACTGGGCCGGTCGTAGCCCAGCCGGTCTTGAACATCGTAGAATTGGATGGCGGTGTGGGCTGACAACCGCACGCGGCGGTCCCTGGGGCCTTTTGCTGTGTAAACCTTGCTGTGGCGGTCTTTCCGGCCGGTGGATCGAACAATGTGACCTCCTTGGACTTGCACAATCTCTCCTCCGACGCTCTTCATGCCCATTCTCCCTCTTGGTTTTGCATGTTCTGTAATTTGGTTGCTGGGTTCTTGGGTTTGGTTTGAGGAATTTATGAGCCCAGCATGTGTTTGATACTGGTTTTGGACAAGTTGTAGATATTGTTGATGATGATGGAAATGGGTATTGAATGAATCTAGGTTTTGGTCCTGTGATTCTTGTTGCAGAGTTGGGTCTTTAATCTTGTGGATAGGTCTGAGTGGAGGATGCAGATGATTTTTTTGGAACTCCAGATTCCTAATCTCTCTTTTTCCTTTTTTTTTTTGGTTTTTGCTTTTACTGAAATTTGCTGCTTTCCTTTCCTCTGCTTTTTTCTTTGGCTTTGCTTTTACTCTATCTCTTGTTGCTGTTGCTTGTAGCTCTTCTACTGCAGAACTGTCACAACCCTGATACTGTGCTACACCTGCTGCTGCTGCTGCTATTGCTCTAATCCCAAGAACTCTGCCATTGCAATCTCCAGATTCCTAACCCCAATGATCTCTACTCTACTAAAATCCACAACCCTCACTTGAAGCAAAAACAGACCCAGAAATTTGTTTCCTGTTTTGATTCTACAAACTTGAACTCATTGGTCCATACCATACAGACTTGGATGGGTGTGTTTTTCTATGTGGCCACAAAACTAGAAGAAAAATGGAAAATTTAACTGTCGTTGCTCTGAAATCTCAAAGAGGAAGGGAAATTACTCAAAAGAATTTCTGCAATAGAAAACTTGAATGTTTTGAGGGAAAGTTGTGGGAGAAATAAGTGAATGAGTAGTATGAGGTTTGGAGATGGGGGAAGAGCTTTGTTGTTGATGCCTCTGCAAAAAGGGAAGCAGAGCTTGGTCAGAGACAGAGAGGAGATTAATAAAAATCTTGGGTCATCACAGCCCCACAAACCACATATATAAACAAACCAGGTCATCAAACCCAAAACTCAAATAAGTCAATGTCTAACTCAAACCCAACTCTCCTAGAGCTCTAGTCCAAACTCTCTCCTCTCTTCTCCCTCTCTCTCTCTTCCTTTCGGGAGTGACTTTTTAAGCAGGGCTGTTATTAAAGAGTATTAGGGTAATTAGCTATGATTAGGGCCATGGCCGATAGAGAGGTGACTCTCAATGGCTTCCTCTTTCGCACACTCCTTTTGAAGGCTTTGATAATTATATTTAACAGCTTTTATAGTTCCTTTGCTATCTGCATTTCTTTATGGTTTTACAACAAAGATATGTATGTTTCACTAAAGATAAACGACAACCGTGCATCCCCCAACTACACTTTTCCATATTTTGTACTCCCACCACAATGTGTTTGAGCCAGGACTTGTCACATGCTGTGAAGTATGAGGGAACATGCTATGAAGTATGAAGGAGCTCCAAGTAATTTTTCTGAATGGGGAGAAATTTTAAGTTAATGTTAAAATTGGTGGCGTAGCCGACTCCTCCTATTCTCTGTTGTTGGTGTCTTGCCTTGTAGCTGCATTTGGGCCTTTGGGGTTTAAGCGATGGTGGTGGTGTTGGTATGTTGGTTGAGCAATGGTTTTGGACAACACCGCTGTGACTATCTCAGTTTGAAACTTCTCGGCGCATTTGTTTGTTTAGTCACCAATACACTCCACCAATTTCTTGAAAAATGATTCCGACCTTGTAGTAATATAAATTTTCAAGCTTTGAAACTCACACCACCACCCTAAGGCCTTGTTTGGTTCGCATAATTGAGAACTCAGGAAAGAAAAATCATTACTTTCCTTTATTTGGTAACCACAAACTCCGAAAATACTTTTCTGACGGAAGAGAAAGTAGGGGGGATAATCATTCCACTCAGATCCCATGAGATTGATTTTCCCTTCCCAATTCCCAGCATTTATTACAAAAGTTTTGAACAACAAGACCCTCTCTTGCATAAAAAATTGGTGTACTTTTGAATTTTTATGATGTTGTTTTTATTTTAAAATACAAGGGTATTATTAAAACATTGATATATTTTTACTTTCCTTTCCTGCACCAACCAAACACCGGAAGGGAAATCAAATGGTCTTTCCTGAATACTTTCCCTGCTTTACCAAACAGAGAAAATGAAATATGACAGGAACTTTAGTTTCCCTTCTCCATGGGAAAGACTAGGGCTGGGCACGGGCCGGGACGGGCCGAAATCTTGGTAATCCCGATCCCGGAATTATTTGTCGGGACGGGCCGGGACGGTTAAGGCTATTTTGAGAAGTGATCCCGACGGGCCCGAACCCGATCGGTATCGGGCCGGGACCGGGCCCAATCCGGGACATCCCGTAAAAAAAAAAAAAAAAAAAAAAATTCCTGCAATTTCTCAGTTTTGCATTTCTACTTTTCCATTAAAGGAAGCTGCAACTCAAAGAAGACCAAACTGCCAAAGTATCAAAGCAAGCTGCAACTAAAAGCTAAACAAGAAGAAAAACATGATGTAATAAGCTAAACAAAATAGATGCAGCAGCTTCACTTCCAGAAGGTTGACTTGCAGCAGGTTCACTTACAACTTCACCTTCGCTTGCAGCTTCGAACAATGCAGGAGAAGCCGATGATGTGGCTGTTGAAGAATCCTCAAGACCAGAAGCACCTGGTCAAGGTCGAGTTGTTTTCTTCTCCCTAGCCATCACCTTCTTGAAGGTAGAAAACTATAGATGTTTCTAGGAATTTAATTCAGCGCCAAAACAGGGAGAACACAACCCAGGTCATTTTCCCCTCCAAAACTCGATCTTCACGAACTCAACTGTAATCTCACAAACCCAATCGAACAAATTGAACTCCTAATCAGCTAATCCTACACATGTAATCTCACAAACCCAGTCGAACAAATTGAACTCCTAATCGGCTAATCCTACACATGTAATCTCACAATCCCAATCAAACAAATCAAAATTGCAAAACCATTGGCAAATCACAAATGAAATCGGTGTTTGTCTATAAAGTATAAATTGCAAAACTGTAAGTACGAATCCATGGCTTACACGGCGAAGCTAACAGCGGAGAAACCACTTCCCCGAGCTGACGACGGGACCGAGTGAGCGACACCGTATTTCTTGACAAGCGAAGTGGTGTCTCAGCGACCAGGAAGGCAGGAACTTTGGGAAATTGGGAATGGGTCAGTGTATCGGTGATGCTTATGAACTGAATTGATGGAGCCTGGAGGAGTGGAGGTGAATTGCAGAATTGGGAACTCTTGCTCGGTGAAGTGGTGACGGAGAGGTCGAGAGGAATGAGTTGCAGATTTGGTCAAAGTCTCAAACCGACTGGAAAATAAGTTGTTTACTTATTTTGTAATACATCGGGCCGAGACGGGCCTTTGCAGGATTCCTACCTTCTGAACCGAAGCCCGTCCCGTTAAAACGGGACGGGTCGGGACGGGCCCAAACAGTGAATTTTGAAGATTTCAAACCGTTCCGTCCCGACAATTTTCGGTACGGGACCGGTTCGGGTTTGGTTTTCCGGTTTCAGGTGCCCAGCCCTACTAGTTCTTTCCAAAGGTCCATGCGGTTTGTCACTAGCAAATCAAGTAGGTGAAGATCGGAGATGCTATTTTTCGCTTGTATTGCATCAAAAGAAAAAGAAAAAAAAACTATGGTTTTTCCCTCCATAAGAAGATGATCGCTATGGTTTTCTGGTTACCATCTCTTTTGTGTACCTTGGGGCCGATATGGCCCTAGTTCTAAAGACGACATTTTGTCATCCATGTTTCTTTGATGTTCCCACTACTGTATGTTAGTGGCTGATCGCTTCAAAGGATTTGTTGGGGTCGTCATTGGTGTGGCTGGGTTCACCGAGGAGTGGTCAGATTATATGACACAATGTGGCTTTTTTGAGGTCGTGACTAGTTTGGTGTGTTACTTTTGGTCTAGCCGTTGCTAGTCTAGGTTGTCTGGTTCCAGTACCTTGGTGTACCAAAAAGGGTGGTTTCGTTCTCGGTGGCAAGTTTAGTGAAGTTAGAAGCGGCTGTTGTTGGGCTAGGTGACTACTGGTGTTGGCGACGTTTTGTGGTTGTATTATTAGTGTGCAATTCATATGGTGGTGGCATCTTTAAGAATCTGAGGGTTATTTTTTAGGGATCCCAACGGTGGTTGGCAGTTGAAAGTTACCCAACTTGTTGGGAGAGAGCTCTTTTTTCTTCTTCTTTTTTTTTTTTTTTTTAGTGTCGTGGTAGTTATCAACATATTTTAAAAGAAAGTTCATTAAAATATTAAACAATATGAAACATATTTGTTAAAAAAATTAATATTTACTATTGGGTGGAAAATGGGTGGGGGATCGCAATACCATCTCTGCCCCATCCCGATATGAGAATTCAAAATAATGAGAATTGTGGGAGATCGCAATACCATCTCCGCCCCATCCCGATTTGAGAATTCAAAATAATGAGAATTCTCGTCCCTGTTATTCGATTAGTTCGAATTTCTTTCTCATTAGAATTGAATACTTGACAGGTATCCTATCCGCTAATAATTTTTACCATCCCTAATTGGTAACTCTAGTTATTACATAAATATTTATTTCTCCAACTGCAGTTTCAAGTTTCAATATTAACTACTCTATTTTACAAAACACTGGATGCCCTAGAGGAGCCTCCTTCTTTAATTGAGTAACTTTTTCCATCAAACCGAATATGTCTAACTCGATATCTCTATCCGCTTTTCCTTTAGCTTTTAATTAAGGCTTGAGGCTTTGATTCGTCTGCAAGTTCGAAAGTTTCTATAATTCATATCATGGTGGTGGAGTTTGATGCTGCTCGCTTTAAAATCTAAAACCAAAACAGTTCGACTTTTTTTTTTGACAGACAAAAGTGTTCGACTTGGGCACTCTACTTTTATTAAAATTAGTGACGGAAATAAGAGGTCATCGTATTGAGTTTCTTTAATATGATTAAGGGTTGATTCGATCTCATGTTAATTGCATTAGGCAAGAGTAATGCATTTCTTAAGTGTGACGTAGAAGATGGAGAATATGGTTGGCAAAACATATAGGAGGGTGACTTATAACTAGGCTTGTAGAGCTAGCCTTTACTGTCCACAGTGAGCTGCATCGATCTAGAGCATAGTGGCTTGCAAACTTTGCCTCTAAAGAAGCAGCAGCAAGCTGCACCACTCATTCAATTTTTTATACAACACCAAACGTGGGAATAATATTGATGTAAAAGCCTCTTCTCTAATCTATTCACAATCACAACAGTGAGATGGATGATTGAGATGCCTTCATTAATTCCTTCTGATAGGGATGGGATCCAAATACAGGGACTTGCTCTCTTTTCTCAAGCATATAATATATGAAAGGCCTCGATCCAGTCTCTCTTTGCCGCCTATATCATTTGGTTCTAACACGTGGAAATGAGTTTTCTCCCTTCTTTTACATTCGGAGCATGTAGTAGTATACTGTATTCGACTCTATATATGCAGGTGTGTCAGTGTGTGTGTTTGTCTATATATATATATATATATATATAGATACACACACAGTCCTTCATGTCCTTAATTACCTTAGTTAAGGAACGGATTTTCATATTTTTGCCACTTTTCGATCACATATTCACATCTTAACCGTTCAATTTTTAGGTCCTAATGTATAGATCACTTCTGCAAATTTTCAACCAAATTGATGATCGTTAAGCTATCAAACTCGATTAAATCAATGAACGAACCGAATCTGTCCAACCGGAACCGTTCATGTTCATAATTGTAAATTGCAGTTTTGAATGCCTTAACGATCATCAATTTGGCTGAAAATTTGCAGAGATGATCTATACATTAGGATATAAAAACTGAACGGTTAATATGTGATCGAAAAGTGGTCAAAATATGAAAATCCGTTCCTTAGCTAAGGTAAGGATGTTCTTAGCAGAGAAGCCCTATATATATATATATATATATATATATATATATATATATATATATATTCTTTCTATGCTAATGACCTCTTAGATTTTAAAATCTAAGGATTTCCTTGAATAGACCCACTTTTCGATCGCATATCCACATCTTAACCGTTCAGTTTTTAGGTATATATGAGTAAATTATCTCTGCAAATTTTCAGCCAAATTGATAATCATTAAGGCATTAAAACTGCGATTTACAATTATAAACACGAACTGTTTAGTTTGAACAGATTCGGTTTGTTCATTGATTTAATCTAGTTCGATACCTTAACGATTATCAATTTGGCTGAAAATTTACAGAAGTGATCCATACATTAGAACCTAAAAACTAAACGGTCAAGATTAGGATATGCGATCGAAAAGTGAGTCTATTTATATGGAAATCCTAAGGAGGTCTTTAGCATAGAAAGACTATATATATATATATATATTTTTTTTTTCTCCTTCCAATTAACAATTTGGTCAAGTGGGTAATGAAAGGTGTGAGATTGCTGTTGTTGTGTTTCTTTTGCTTTTCCTACAAGTTGGAAAAAGTGATGCCCGTGCTAGCTACAAGTCTTTTCATGAGCAGTGTATAATGTAGACACTCAAGAATATAAACCCATAGCTCGCCAGAATCATATGCATAAAGTGCAGGCATGAATAATTGAGACAAAAGGGTGGATAAGGCATTGCAAATCATGAAAGCAAAACATAGCATCATGAATTGTAAAGAAGGAAAAGGACAATTGAATCATGCTGACCTAACTCATATGATAGAATTCATGCCAAATTATTATAATCTGCTGCTAATGTCACATGGCTTTTATTATTTAGATTTAGGGTTTGGGTTCTCTAGGATTAGGGTTCCCTTTTTTCTCATAGTTTGGAGTCTAGTTCTCCCAATTCAATTAGTTGGAGGAGTGAGTGGAGAAGCATTTAGTGATTTTTCACTGAAATTAACCAAGAACTTATGAAATCAGTGTTATAGTGGCCTATTCAAATGAACCCCTCCTCAATAGGCTAGGGTTAGATTAAGCAGACCTCCAGTACAGTTAATTCGATCGATTACTCTATGAATTGTACACATAGCTTTAACAGCTATAAATCGTAACAAGCAAAAGTGTGCTTGGATAAGCAGTGCAATAATACAATGTTGCCGTCTAGTTTACCATCAGACCCCGGCCAGTATTTATCTCAGGATCGACCAAATATGCAAATTACTATCACCAGAATTTTCCTTTTATATATCTGTGTCTTCGTTTGTCACAAAATTTCCACTTTTCAAGTACCAGTTTTAGGCAAATGATACAATTCACCAAACTTTAGGGCCCGCTCTACTACATGGCCGAACTAATGGTGTAATTTTAAATCTGATCCAATACTTCATGGATGTCTATCTAGATCCTATTTAGATTTTACATTGAAATTCAACCCAATCTTAATTAAGTATTTAAATGCGATCTAATACAGTACGATTGCAATTGGAGTGGATTGCGTGAATCTAACATGTCTTTGAGAACTGCATACTTGGTCAGAACCCCAACAAATATAGGTTTAGCATTGCGATCTGTTCAGATAAAAAAAAAAAAAAAAAAAAAGAAGCATTGCGATCTGTTGTATCAAAGATTCAAAGCCAATAATCAAAAAAAAAAAAAGATTCAAAGCTAATAATGTTATGACAACGAAATGCGCACGCGGCACGAAGTAAATATGATATTAATTAATATTGTCTCCAATGAACCACTTTGACATCAAAGTATATATGTAGGGTTTACCCAACCACATATTGGATAGTAATTTGCATATTTCTCATATTGTTGTGTCTCGTTTCTAATGTGCGACTTTATCCTTTTCACATCCTTATTTGAATTGAGCCACACAACCGTAAACAAGTAACACAATTATCATTGGCTTGAATGAACCATCGAAGTTTGTATTAAAAAAACAAAAATGAACCATTTGAGCTTAATTAGTTGGTGATTGGAAGAAGATATGAAGAGGAGCGTGGATTAACTTGAAGAACATAAGTCATATAAAGGAACGGAATGACCTAGAAGGCTAGAATGTAGAAGATCATATCATGTTTAATTTCCTATATATATCCACTCCCGGCATGGGGTGGCGCTATTCTGGGCAAAGCGGTAGCGGATGGGGCTTCTTTCTAAGATTGAAGACCTTTTTGTTAGAAATATATACACTTTTTTTCTTTCGTTTATTAAGGATATATACGTAAAGACAAACATAGACAAGCAATTGCATTACTTCTGTTTGTCCAAAAGAAAAAATTGCATTACTTCTCAAAACCTTGGCTAGTCAGATTAGTTCGTTAAAGAGAAATTGTCTTCTGTTAGTTCAAAAGTTAGTTGACACTTGACAATAATATATTTAATTTTGGGATGTATTTAAAAATTACGATACCCTAGAGTTCAAAGAATCAAAGTTCTTTACTTTAATTTGTATTTAAAAAATTTGACGCTGTAATACTAATACTAGGAAAACACTGAACCACAAAACTATGAAATATATATAAAAGTTGTTAGGAACTAGGAACTACTGAAGTTGATTATGGTATTGACTTGCTGATCAACTATTAAAATCCAAAATTTTCAGTTTTAGATTTGGCAAGGCGTGATACATACCGGACATGCAAACCGACCTAAACACAGCTCTGCAGTTTAACCATAACCACCACTTATTCATTAAGCACTTAATAGTTTTGAAGAATAAAATTCAAACCTAGTGGTCCTCCTCCCTTGAGCAGTTGGGTTAATTAGGTTTCGTTTTTGGGTACTGACCCAAAAAAGGCATGTTTCTGGGCATAGAAGGAGCAAATTGTCACATAGCATTAGCAGCCAGCTCAAACCAATTATAATGAACTCTTTTTCCTCTCTTCATTGGGGATGCATATACACGACGTACATTATGAAATTATACATGAATGAAAACCAAAACACAATTTGCAGCCCTAGCTAGTAGTGAAAAAGAAATTTTATAATTTTTTTTTTATAATTGATAAGATATTTTTTCATAATGTATTTACTTTAATTTATATCCTATCCTTTTTTTTCCCATTCCTATCAATTGTCATTTTACTTGATCAGAGATCTCTGTAATCAATGGGAAGAAAATTAGGATCCAAATCTAGCTACAAGCAATCTTCATAGCCATGCAACTAGAGAGAGAGAGAGAGCAGGTATCAAAATAAATATTACTGCATGCAACTAAGGTCGAGATAGAGATAACAGTAGTCATAGAAAAGGACAACGGCAGAGAAAGAAACAGGCAGCAGCAGCAGCAGAGATCGATATGATTATTAATTGAATCATCCCTTTTCCATTTCTTCATATTTCATCATCTCTATACGTATATATAGTTAAAAAAGTTGAAAGCCACCGAACAGGGCTCGTGATCCAAGATGGTTTAAATGTCCGTCTACTCTCTCTCAGTCTCCTCAGTACTGTACATGTTTGTTCTGAGAGAGATTCATCAGCTGCGATCGTTATATAGCTACAGAGCTAATAATCAAGAGCTACTTGTCATCGAGATCCAGCAATACAAACAAAATGGGTGTCTGACTCTGCTCATTGCAATTTAATGACTACTCTTCACTCTTTTCACACAATCTGCCAAGCCAACTTAACCCCAGCAGTACTACCGCTACTCTTCTTTAGCATTCATTTTCAGCCCTCACGTTAAAATTGCACTCTCAATTTACTGCACCACGTACTTGAATGTAATCAATGGATAATATATTTGTCTATCTAGTGGCACTGGGTTGCTTTTTGTTTTGTATTAAACCCGATCGAGTTGCACCTATCAATGTTCTTCATGGGTGGTCAGAAACAAGTTAAAGGACCAGTGACGCTGCAAAAATTAATCAACTACTTTCAGAATATGGACCACCAGGTAGCAATCACCAAATATTTATTTAAAGTTTGAGAGCTAGGGTTTGTGTTTGTGTTTGTGTGTGTATATACATGGTTATCAACGCGCGTTTTGAGGGGTTCGAATGGTTTAATTAGTGTTTGAGTCTCCGGGGCTGGGCAGCTCAATTCAAACTAAATATATGGAAAAGGAAAATCCAACATTCAATTATAGATGCAACAACTACATAATATAGTGTACGTTATCGATTTAAGGGATTTAGATGAGTTCAAGGTTTAAGATATATTTTAGGAGTGTGTGGCTCGATGAAAATCAAGAATGTAGAAGGAAAACATCAAAGATTGAGAATTAGATACAACAAAATGTGCAATACAAGCGTGTGGTATGTACAATATAAGTGTGTGGTTTGATGCTAAAGTACATGAACACTTTTATTATTGCTCAGGATGACTAAGAGAGTCAATCGGTGCTATATATACAATATTGATAGTAGTCTGTTACATGGACTTCATTGCACAGAAATTGGCATCGGAGCTAAATGTTCATTTGCTAAGACATGTATCCAAGTGTACATACTAGTTGATAGTTCACTAGATTTGGCACCATCAGCTGGGGGCCGTAGGAAGACCCAGGTACCAGGCCACGGGCTGGGTTCACATCCCACCATGGTGGTTCGCATCTGGGACGGCACCCTGGGCACAAAAGGGTCCGGACCTGATCAGCACAGTCCACCTAAATACACGCCAGAAGGCTGATATAGCTACAAAGGGACAATATGCGTCCCACATCGAAGATGGGATAAACTCCCTTCCCATGCTCGAGTATAAAGGCATCAGCACAACCACCTTTTACAGGTAATAACTCCTTTATCCACTATTTACTTGATCCACTTACATATTAGTTTCTCACTCAGGCATCGGAGAGTCGTAAACCGTCCGGTACGGTTTACCCCTCTAATGCTGTGTTCTTGGTTCAGGATTTGGGAGTTGGATCGGTACCCCAGGCGGTATAGCATTCTATGTGAGGTACCCGGAGAAAGCCACCAGAAACACTAAGATACGTACAGTCATGCGAATGGTCAAAGTGAAAACATAAAGATGAGATAAGTGAATGAGTCGGCTCAAAAAAAAAAAAAAAAAAAAAAAAAAAAAAAAATCTAATAAGGTGGAGTCGGGTTGTTAGAGACTCGGAGAAAATTCTAATCGAAAGGCTCGATAGGTGGAGTGGTTTAGAAGTGCTAAGCGGAACAAGCTTTACTCAGCTTGGAAAAATCCTGATGAATAAGTGGACTTTTTGCTGTCTTATTTTTCTTCTGGTTTTTAAAATTCGTTTAGACCTAAATCCAAATGAATGGTGCAACCTCGAGCCGAAAAGGAAGATTTTGTGGTGTTCTAATTTCATTGAAGATCGATCGAATTTTGTTGGACTGGTTCAAAAGATTCCACAGCTGATCACATGTTGTCACAGTCGACATCAATATAGGCAGTGTTGTTGTCCTTCGAAATAAATTGATGGCGCATGGTTTGAAACAGTGACTCGGCCAAACTTGAATGCAAAATAATACTAGTGCCTTTTCCATAAGGGAGAGTCCAGAGAGAGATGAAGACAAACTTTAGCTGTCACCGAGATATATGTCTGTATCACAATTTATTTTCAGAACACGGCTTAGCTAGCTAGGGCTTTGGCTTGCGACAAAAAGCATTTTGTGAGCTCCATCATATGGAACTTAATTGGTTTGTTATCAAGCATGCTGTAGCTTGAGTTCTGGTGAATGCTTCGAGGCTGTGGGTTTTCTTTAAGAGGTGATGAAATTGTTATGCAGTTACTAGATTAGAAAAAGTTTATAGGTCTATGGGAAATAGCTGACATTTGATATCTATATCAATTTTTTGTGTCAAAGACATGTGATCTCTTATATTTCTATCAAGTTAACACCGATCTTGAATATTTGCAGGTGGAGAGAAAATGTACAAAAAGACTATAGAGGTGTTGCAAACCTCAAAGGTAATGAATTAAAGACTTTTAGGAATACAAATTGCTTTTGTTACAAACCTGAGTAGAACTTCATTTTTGCAAAATCGGCTCAAAAGGATATGGTGCCATGTACATACTCCAAACTAGAGCATCTCCAACAGTAGAAATTGTTCTTTAGTTAAATTTAGCTAAAGTTGTGAAATATAGCTATTGATTTAGCAATGTTGCTCCAGCAATAGTAGCTATTTTGTAAATAATAACTATATTTTACCAAATCATAAACTGACATGTGGATAAAAGAAGAGAGAGAAATATAATTTTTGCTTTAGCTATTGAGAGAGAAATATAATTTAATTTTAACTGCATTTCCCTACGTTTTCTGCGTTATTTCCTTATTAAAACCCTGTTTAGGAAAGTTTCCATTCTTTGATTGGGAAAGTTCCTATTTGTAAAAAGTTTCTATTTTTGTAGTTTCTATTTTTCATTTTTGGAAAGTTTCCATTTTCAGTTTAGGAAAGTTGCCATTTTTCATTTTAGGAAAGTTTCTATTTTTCTTAATAGTTACTATTTTCAGGACCTCGGAGCTAAAAAGTGGAAATGAACTCACGAATGGAAAGAGGAGCTTGCAAACGTCAAAGGGAGCAAAAATGAGACACAATGGACCACAGAAATGAGCAGAAATGAAGAAAAGAAGTTTTCCTGCTTCAACCAGGAAACCCTACGAAAGGGAGGAGAGCTTACCAAGCAAGTTTCCAACGCAACCATGAAAAAGAAATGAAAAAATGAAGTGTTATGACGTTGGAAGGTGACAAGGCTTGAAGTTGAAGCAACAAGGCCCAAGAACTCTCAAGACTTATTGGATTTTCGGCAAAATGGATCAAAAGCTCATAAAGCCCATGCAATTAGGGTTGTGACGCAAGATTAAACCCTAGAGATCTTTTTGCCGTCCAATGCCAAGAGATAAACAAGGGAGATGGCGTGAAAATCAGAAATTAAAAGAAGATTTCGGTTGAGATTTTCTAGGGCAATTTTTATGGAAAGAAAATATACTTGGAGACTTATTTAAGGGATTTTCCGTGAGAAACTAAGAAGAAGGAAGGAAGCAACGTGAAACCCTAGCATGAGACGCCAAGAGATTTTCTAGGGGAGAGTTTTAAGGAAAGACAAAGTGTGGAGACCAAGAAAAGCTCAAAACAAGTCTAGATACATTCCTAAAATCCCTAAAGGTATTTTGGCCGAAATAAAAGAAAGAAAATCAGAAAATATTCAAGGAATTTCGGCAAGAATATTTAGGGAGATATTTTAGAGAATTTTGTGATTGGTTGAACAACAAAGAAGGGCTTATTTGGCAAGCTATCATTGGAGGAAACTATGTGGCATTTTCAGATTAATTCCAAGGAAAATAAAGAAGAAATACACGGCTTGGAGAGCAAGGAGGCCGTCCCCTATATATACTCTCTCATTCTCAACGTTGAGGTGGCTCTCCTTTACGTTTTATACTTTAGAAAAAAATCAGAAAATCTCTCTAGCATAGCCGTGAGCTTCTCCATCCTCTAGTCATCTCCACGAGTTCAAGCAAGGCCAAGGGAGAAGAAGAATTGCCGTGAGCATCCATCATCCATCTCCAACCTTGAAGCTTGCTTTCGAGATTCAAGAGACCACCACATCAATCGTTCATCACCATCATCATCCACGGTGTAATCCGATTCTCCTTTGTAACCTTTGCTTTGAATTTCGTTGGTTATGAACTAGTTGACATATATGTTTGAACAAATATTAATTTCTGGAATTTTTATGATTAATTGAGAATTTTCAGATTCTTGTATTGTAATTCGAGAGTTGCTTATGTGAGTTTGTTTGATTAAATTTGCTTTATAGATATCCTTTGTGTATTAATCTTGTGTGGTTCGAAACATATAGGGTTTATGCATAATTGTTGCTAGGTTTAAGAACATGAATTAACTTTTTGTTTTGTGTAAACTTGAATCAAAGTAGTAAAGGTTTTGGACAAAGATCGAATTTAATTGACGAGGATTGCAATTAGGTGGACTTTTCCATACTAAGTTGTACACTTGAGTTGATAGCCTTTCTCTATGTCTAATGCGTTAAACATGTCATGATTGACTAGCTTTCTAGGGTTTGATTACGTGTTTGATAGGATTAATCTAGGTGCTTTCACTTAGGTTAATTAGCATTGAAAAGTAAAAAAATGGGAAATTATTTGCTTTCGAATATTTCACATGATCAACTCCTTTCTCATGACTTAGATGAACAATATTAGGGTTTGAATCGATTTTAATCATAGTTCCGGTTTTGATCTTTGTTCTCTCATTCCATTTGTGTTTTCATGTTTTTGTATTTTATTTGTTTTCTTAACTTAGTTAATTTTTCGAAAATCAAAGCCAAAAATCCTCCCTTTTCGTAAATAATGTTTATACTTGTGAATATCTTTGTGAATATTATACTTTGTTTGAATTTTAATTGTTTAATTGTTTGACAATGACAGGTGTACCCTCAATCCCCGGAATAGAACGATCCCTATTTGCTTATACTACTAACGATATTTTCAGGGTTAAATTATGCGCTTGCTTTGAGCGTGTCAGCTATGTAGGATACTCTAGCTAAATATAGCTAACCATTTTAGCTATAGTTAAATTTAACTTACCTATAGCTAGTCTGTTGGAGCTGAATTTTGCATTAGAAACAGTTATATAGCTAAAAATTGAGTTTAGCTACTCTGTTGGAGATGCCTGAGTTAATAAGAAAATTGTTAATTTACATTCTTTTGGAAACTAGGGTATATGATGCTTCTGACCAAAAAAAAGGGTATAGGATGCCTCAGACTTCCGAAATATATAGTTTTGGAAAACTGGTGTGCTATTTAATTACATTAAATTATGGGGTTTTGTCTATTTACACCATTTTTAGAGATTTTTTTCTCACTTACACCATTAAGTTTTTTTAATTCTCTCTTACCCAAAACACTCTAAGGAGGTCTTCCCTAATACCCCATTAAGATTTTTTTTTTGTTTTTTAATTTTTTTTAATACCATTTTATCCTTATCCCTTTGTTACTTAGAGAGAGAGAGAGAAAATGGAAGAGAGAGAAACCATGGGAGACTTCGCCGGAGCCCGGTCACCAACCGCCGGAGTCCGGTCACCGGCCACAGGATTCCGGTCAACTTTAGCCGGATTTCGGTCACCGGCCGCCGGATTCTGGTCACCGGCCACCGGAATTTGCTGAAAATCTGACCGGAAAGTTTTTTTGCCCCCAATAGACATCTATTGCCCCCTAATAGAGGGGCAATAGACCTCTATTGCCCCCCAATAGATGTCTATTGCCCCAATAGTCTATTGCCCCCCAATAGACGACTATCAACCATGTATTACCCCCCAATAGATGACTATCAGCCATGTATTGCCCCCCAATGGAAGGACCCCCAATAGACGACTATCAACCATGTATTGCCCCCCAATAGACGACTATCAGTCATGTATTGCCCCCCAATAGGACTTTCAGTTGCCAAAATGAGAACTAATCTCCTTAAATTTAGACAAATAAAACTTTGATTACAGAAAAAAAAACAAGGAGATTACATAAATTCAAAACGTTTATTGCCCCCCAATAGCCGTCTATTGCCCTCCAATAGAGGGGTAATAGACGTCTATTAGAGGGCAATAGACATTCAAAACTTTTTTTTTTCTTTCCTTCTGTCCTGTTACTTTAAAAAAAAAAAAAAAAAAAAAAACTAGAAATTGATTTGGGCACCCAGAGAAAAAGCTCTGGGCACCCAATCACCTCTCTCCTCTGCCACAGCCTGGGTCGAGCACCGGCGGCGTCCAGGAGGCCATCTAAGACGTCGTGTGGTCGTCGTTGTCGGCGCCGGCCGAGCTTGGGCGAGCTGCAGCAGAATCCGGGCAAAAGTCGACCCGCACCGGCGAGGCGGTTGGACGCGGTCGAGCTCACCGGCGAGTTGCACGGAATCTGGGCGTTGCAGCAGTTGGACGCGGTCGAGCTCACCTGCGAGTTGCAGTGAAACCTGGGCGAGAGGTCGAACCTCGTCGGAGTTGGAGATCCGGGAGCGATGAGAGAGAGAGAGAGAGAGACGGAGAGAGAGCAGATCGGAGAGGAATGAGAGAGAGAGAGAGAGCAGATCGGAGAGCGATGAGAGAGAGAGAGAGTTCAGATCGTGGAGAGAGGAGAGAGACATAGAGGCAGATGTAATTAATTAATTAAGTGAATGGCAAAACTGTCATTTTGCTTTAAACAGGGTAGGTGAGAATAAAAATTTGTTGTTGGGGCAAGTGGGATACTTTTTGTCAATTTTGGTGCTTTGGGTCAAGGACCCTTAAATTATTAATCGACCATCAAGCTTAGTATTCAAAAAACCAAGTTCATACGATGCTAAATTTAACTTCATGGAAAAACCAGAAATTGAAAATATTTCTATCCACCTGCATCTATCTAAAAGATTGGGGAAGAGCTTGTGATCTCAATCATGCTATTGATGGGTCCAAATACATATATTCTTTCAAAGAGTGACTATGACTTGGCAAGTTGTGCAAGAAGGGTTTGGTACTTGAGGTTTACGGTTGAGTTCTTATTCATGAAAGAGTTTTTCTATTGGAACTACTCACTTAACCTTTATACTTTTTGTCAAATTTTCAAATACTAAATTTACTCATTAAACCTCACTAAACTTCCTCAAATAACCTCACTCATATAATTTGCAAACAAATTATTATCTTTAAAATAAAAAATGTAGTCATTTCAATGATTTAATCACTCTATAAATCTTAACTAAATATACATTTCTTAATCAAACTTGAGTTTCAAAAATTAATGTCTAATCAATAAGAAAATGTCATGAACTATTATGTTTTTTTTTTCTATTTTAGCTGTGCAATAAAAAATAAAGAAATCTTTTTTTTATTCTCAAAAAAAAAAATCTTTCATTTTTTAATGTTTATTTTTTTCTGTATTTTTTGTACCACATGATTAATTATTTAAATATATATTTTTTTTTTGTGTTTTTTTTTTTTTTTGCAAATATAATGGATTGACTTAGATTTAGGTCATAAATCATAAGAGGATTTATTTTGTTTTCCCTCGCCAATATGCGTTCAAGAAATATATAATACATTTTTATGTCACATTATCTTAATCATATTTTTAATTCTTATTAAATATATATGAATGCTTTAATGAGTATGTAGTGAAATTGATCTGCTGGTTTACATTTTGACGAAGTTGTGTTAGCTCAGTGGTTAGAGCACCCACTACCTAAGATCCAGTGTCACGCCCCGAATTTCAAATAAAGAAATTCGAATCCGAAACGCGAAACTTAACGAGCACAAGAAAAAAAAAATAGAAAATTTTTGTTATAAATTAAGCAACTAAACAAACTGAGCTCACAATGTCAATATTGACTCGTTCTTTAGAGTCACATATTACATTACAGATAGTTTACAAATTAAACTGAATGACAATTCAATAAGTAAACACACCCACCACAACTCACTACATAGCGGAAGACTTAAAACTAAGAGTACTCATCCACGTCCATGCTACCGAACGTACACCTCAGCTTTGATGACGATTAATCGATATTCTAACCTGCACAATAACCCCTACACCATAGAATAGTGCACCGGGAATGAACAAAACAAACCCGGTAAGCTTTTTAAGCCCGTATGAGTAAACTCAATTAAAATGACTCACGTCACTCATGCTTATAATTTCTCAACTCGTGAGATAAATTAAAGCAACAACATTTAACTCCACAAACACAACCAAACATATAATCACACTAGGTAACAATTAGTAATCCCTGCATTGAAAGTTTAGTTCAGGAGATCACCAAAGTCACCCAATTCAAATTATAGTAATCCCTGCGTCGAATTTTAGTTCAGGAGATTACAATTAAACCAATCAATTAAATCAAACAATATAATTCATATTATCCCAACTCACCCATAATATGAAAATCAAGTCCCTCTTGGACAACAAAAGAAAGAAACCACTTGAAACTCTCTTTTAAAAAAGGATTAAATACTGCTTACTCCCTATACTTATAGGGTTTCATCGTTTCAGTCCCTGACCTTCGAATTTCACCTAAAAAGTCCTTGAACTCTCAATTTCCTCCCAATTCGTCCCTGCCGTCAATTTTCCGTCAATTTCTCTGTTAAGTTGCTGACGTGGCAACCATTTTATGCCGAAATGTCTATTTTACCCTCAATTAAAAAAATTTCTGTTTTATTTTTATTTTTATTTTTCTCTTTACTTCCTCTTCCATTCTCTCGCACTCTCTCACCTCCCAAACACCACCACCACCTCTTCCTCCTCTCTCACCTCCCAAATACCGCCAGACACCAAACACCACCTCTTCCTCCTCTCCTCCATCACCAACGACAATGGCAAAACCACCACCACCACCTCAGTCACCTCCCAAACACCAAACACCACCTCTTCCTATTGAAATACAATATCCCAAATCTCTCCCCTCTCCTCTATTTTATTTCTAAGCTCTCATCCTCTGGCATCTTCTCGCTAGACCGAGAATATGCATACCTAGAATCATCCAAAAACATATGCCAACCACCCTATTTACCATGACCTTCATAGAATAATCAAACAAAAAGGTAAGAAAACATCAAAAAGCCAATAGAAGCCAATCCAAACTATTTTCCAAAGAATCGCAAGAAACCGATTGATGGTGCAAAGTACCCGGCTCATTTCGTACTCCTGCAGACACATAAATCGACATGTTTTGTGTCGAATTAACAAAATTTCACCCTACATTCCAAACCAACAGCCAAAAGAAAAAGTACTAATCTCAGCAAATGCAATTCAATTTGCCTCAAACCTATCTTCCCAAATTCAATAGTCCAATTAAGCACAGCAACATTGCACCCCAAAGCAAAAAACAATCAATTCCGGCACAAATCTTCACCTGCAACGGCGACAAGCCGTCAAATATCCCGTCGAAAGCTGAGGTGGAGGGCCAAATATCCGCCGCAGCGATGTAGAGGAACAAAACCAGATCATGCACGAAGATCTGCAGCCACTCGGAGATCGCTGCAGCGTTGACTCGGTGACTGAAGGCGAAGAGGGAGGATCGAGTGCAGAGGAGGGGACCAGCGGAGAGGTGGGGTGAGACCGAGGGAGGTAAGGCCCTTGACCTTGGTGGGATCGGTGTCGTCTTTGACCTTGAAGAGGACGATGTGCTCGACGACGGGGGATGACGACATGGTGACTGTGGCGAATTTGGGGATGCAGGTTTTGGGAAAAGAGAGGTGGTGGTGGTGTTTGGGAGGTGAGAGAGAACGAGAGAATGGAAGAGGAGGCTCCGGTACTAGGGCTCAGAAGAGGAGGTAAAGAGAAAAAAAAAATTAAAAAAAAAGAGAGAATTTTTTTTAAATGAGGGTAAAATAGACATTTCAACATAAAATGGGTGCCACGTCAGCAATTTAACGGATAATTTGGACGGAGCTTGACGACAGGGACGAATTGGGAGGAAATTGAGAGTTCAGAGACTTTTTAGGTGAAATTCGAAGGTCAGAGACTGAAACGATGAAACCCTATAAGTATAGGGAGTAAACAGTAATTAACTCTTTAAAAAATGTGTACTCAAGGGCACGGTAACACAAAGTTATCCCCCAAGCAGTACAATGTACCCAAGAGCAAGATAACGCGAAGTTATCCCCCAAGCCGTACATTTGGCAGACAGACTAGAGCTCTAACTGAATTGTAACCTGACACCTCGGCCGAGGTTCAAGTATACAATATGGGCATGTTTACTTACTTGGAATGGAATGAAATGTAATGGAATGATTACGGAGTAAAAACACTCCTGTGTTTACTAACACATAAAGGAATCGGAATGATTCCAGGTAAAAGAATTCATGTGTTTACTAACACATGAAGGAATCGGAATTGGTGTAGGTCCCACCTATTTATCAGGAATCGATTCCTGAATACTCAGGAATTCGATTACGAAGGGGGGAGATGGGTTTAGGAATCATTCCTCCGGAATCAATACCGATTCCTTTCTTCTCCCATTCCACTTGTCTCCGATTCATGATTATTTTCCATTCCAAGTAAGTAAACGTGTCATATATGTGCCTCGATCACCAATGTGACAAAAGGTCCTTAGACCGAACATTTAAAAGTCCGCATGACCCAAAATGTTACACTCAACCCAAGATACTCTTTAACACAATCACATCAATCAATCACATGATATATTGCATTTCCGAAAAGAGTAAATGCTCAGAATAATAATCCAAATAATTCACAAATCATACGCATATCACCACGTCATGCCATCAACATATATATATATTCCACGTAAATATATATATACGTAGTCATTCACGCGGGAATGACCACTAATACCAACAATAGTTCACACATTTTAAAACCAAGAAATTCATTTTATACTTAAATTCATTTTTTTACCTAGGAGCCGTAGCCCTATGAACCGTAGTCGATCGATTTTATCTTATTTCAAACAAAGCATTAAATTTGAAAACGATTTACAATTATCACAACAATTCCAACAATTAAATATTTCGGTTCGTAAATGAACCTTGTGAGATTTACTCACCTCTAGCTCCTGCTGCGTCTTCTCACCGCAGATAAGGACTCAAATACGCTCCATCAATCACCTAAGTACAATACGATCCTAACTTAGTCCACAAATCGAAAATGATTATATTTCGAACTCCCATTTGCCCTTAAATTCCGAAAGTAATGCCGATTGAGGTGAAACTTCATCCGAGACCACTCGAGGTCTCCGGAATACTTATATGATCAATCTATCAAAATTTCAAGTCAACCGGACTGCCGAATCCTCACGGATCGAAAAACAATCGAACCGAAAACCCTAAAACGCTGAAATTCACAACTTAATCATGTGATCACCAAAATTACCTTATAATAAATCAAAACGACCGTATCGATGCGTAGATGAATAATATGAAAACAGAACACAAAAATAAAGCCGGACACGCTGCCACGAGCCACCACAAGCGGCGGGTCAGCGAGTGGTCAACGGTGGCGGTCAACGCCGGGTCAACCACCTCCGATGAAAAAGTCGTCAACTACAAACTTGTTCAAAATGAAGGGATGATCAACTTTCATACCTGGAGCTAAGCGAGATTCGGTCTAGATCGTCCTAGATCAAGCTTGGAAATTGGATTAATCTCGTGCGTCTGATCAGATTCCAGATCGAATCAGGACCATAGAAAAAGTCAAACCTTGATCTAGTGCTCTACACCCCAAATCGTGATGCAAGGCCTATATGGGGATGATCAGGAGGAGGAAGACAACCCAAAACCGGGGAGGATCGGCCGTGCAACTCTGGCGTGGAGGAGAACCGGCCGGGTCGGGTTTGGGGCTCGGTGGAGGGCTTCGATCCAGCCCTGGAGGCTGCGACCGGACAAGGCGAGGCCACGGAGCGTCTGGGAGGCTCGCGGCGAACGCGGGAAGCGCCGGGTCGTGGCCGGAGGACTCGCGACAGCTCCGCTGGCGTCGAGTCTGGTCGGGTCGACTGGGTCGGCTGCGTGGGAGAGGAGAGAGAACAGAGAGAATGGGGGGCTGAAACGCAAAATGGGAAAATTTCTGGATTTATGCAGAATGGCCTTCTGCACAAATTTCTGGATTTATGCAAAATGGGAAAATTTCTGGATTTTTTTTATATTTATAGAAAAATCCACAAACTTCAAATCTTCATAACTTCTTCATACAAACTCCGACTTTCACGTTCCACATATGCACGAACTCGTATCGACGCGCTCTACGATTTTCGTGAAGGAAGTTTTCACAGAATCCTAACGTATAAAAAGTCAACCTTCGCACCCCCCTAAAACCATACTTTTCGAATAAATAATCGTCCGAAATACTTCCGCTCCATCCACGAACCACGAAATCGTATCAACGAACTCTTAAATAATTCCCGAAGCATTTAGGAATTAATTACGAATTTTCGGGGTATTACATCCAGGCCATGGGTTCGAGTCACCATGGGGGTAGGAGTGAAATCCTTTGATCCTCTTTAATAAAGTAAAAGAAAAAAAAATGTAGTGAAATTGGAAAATGAAAATAGATAAGGAAAATAATAAGGAATACAATCTAATATTATTGAATTGGAAAGTCTACATAAAATAAATATAATATTTTTTGGGTATAATTATTGTCCTTAATAGTCATTTTATAGTAGGTTATGTATGTCATTTAATAATTCATAATAGAGTGAGGTCAAGTGAGTAAATTTGGAGGTCCCAATAGAAACTCTCTTCGGGCACGTTTACTTACTTGGAATGGGAGGGAATGATTACGGGGTAAAAACATTCCTACGTTTACTAACACATAAAGGAATTGGAATGATTCCGGGTAAAAAAATTCATGCGTTTACACACACATGAAGGAATCGGAATGGATGTAGGTCCCACCTCCTTATCAGGAATCGATTTCTGAATACTCAGGAATTTGATTACGAAGGGGGTAGATGGGTTTAGGAATCAATCCTCCGGAATCAATACCGATTCCTTTCTTGTCCCATTCCACTTGTCTCCGATTCATGATTATTTTCCATTCCAATTAAGTAAACGTGCCATTCATGAAACTTGGAAAATCTACATAATCAATTATTCGATCAGGACTATCCCACATATCGATCATCTATCTTGCATAGCATTTTGAACTTTTCTTATTTAGAAGTTAGATTTCTTCTGCTAACGAGCGAGTATCTTCTATCAGCTATATTCATGAAAATTGAAAAGTCATCATTCGATCCATTTTCATTTGCCACCTAAACTAATAGACTTCAACGTAGCCTTGGCTTCTAGGAGGATATATGTGTTCTAGGGATTAGTTTACCAATCTCCCTTCCTCATTTTCCTTTTTTTTATTTTTATTAAGAGTTAATTTATTTTAAGTCCAAAATTCATACTCTGTATTGGATACAATCCACACGAATATTTTTTTATTAATTGCGGTCCTATGACTCACTTACCACATAGGATTTCTTTCATTTTCAGCTTTATCCAATTAATTGTGTACTTTTGCATTGCTATTGTACCCTTTTGTAACAAATTGTCATAAATTGTCTTCATAATTAACATAATTAAAGAAGGTCAAACAAGACTTCATGAAATACTAAATTTAATTTATTTTATGAATAATGTTTCCTAAATTTACTATTTTTAATCAAATTTAACAATCCTAACTTTTCATTTTTTTCTATTGAATCATCTCTTTTTTTCTCTCCTTCCATGTTTATCTTTTTTCCAACACACTGTTGAGTCACAAATTACTTATGCATCACAAATTACTTATGCAATTGTGCCCCAAAACTATGAAAATGGATTTGTCTTCCATGCTATTTTTGACGTTTTTTAATCAATTTCTTTTTAATTGTAGGAAAACATGCATTGAGAATAAAATGACCATTCGAGGCTTGAAATATAAAGAATTGGAGCAAGGAGAAGAAGCCACAGAAATTGGAAGAAGATTGCAAATCGACTGTTACGGCGAACTTTCCGGTGATATTTTCCGGCGAGCCGCCACTCATGGAGGATCCTTTGTCCAGCCATGGAGGACCATTTTTGTAAGAATCTCCCACCACTTGAAATTCAAACATCTCCCTAAACCTTGTTCTTTTGTCACCTTGCAAATTTGGGACCATTTGGGGACAAGGGTGTAAGAGCATCTCTTACACATCTTGGGATCAAATGGACATATATGGCTGATAAAAAAGACTTGATCTTCATGATTCTTGACTCCACTCATCATCTTCATCTTAACCAAGACATCCCCTTTTCTCTCTACAACACCACACCACCATTTCCACCACCAAACTCATCTTCCCAGCCATTCCATAACCCTCCATCACCCCAAATCATGACTAGCTACTCTTACTTTCACCATTCTACATCATTAAGAGCTTGGACCAAGGAGAAGGAGACATCCATCACCTCATGAGCTTGGAGACCCATCACTTTTGGCATCACCAATAGTCATTCTTCATTCTCTAACTCTTTACTCTTGATGTATCTTAGAGTGTTGAAATTTGTCTATCTAGTTATGAGTGAATAGTGAATTTGTTGGGGCTATGGTTGAAAGCCCTAGCCAATCTTGTATGTAATTGATGTGAATACTATGTTTGATGCAATTTTTCATTACCACCTTCACATGCTAAATCAAAAAGTGAATGCTTATATTTGAATTTGACTAGTTTAAGTATAATGCATTTGTCATTTCATGATTAGTGTGTTGAGATTAGTCACCTCTAGACATTAAGAGCATGAAAGCACACCATGTGTGCATGTGAGGGTAGTGAGTTAAAATCACTTAGACCTAGGATTGGTTTGCTTGCTTGATTATCTAAACTCTAATCTTTATGCATCTAGGAACAATGAATTGAAACTTACCCGATAATACGATTTGTTCTTAGGTAGTTAATTCTACTTACCCGGTTGGAATTGATAAAATCAAAGAAGTTTAGGCCTTATTACTCTTACTCGGATGCTAAGAGGGCAAATTGGGTAATTGAGATTGCATCACTTGTAGTTTGATCATCAATTCATGCAAGGGAGGCTATGGTGGACAATCTAAGCTCTAACTTCCATTCATTTGATAACAACTTGTTTAGCTTAGCTTACTTTACTTTACTTTCTCTAGTTGTTTCAATTTGAATCGAAACTATTCCCAACATCAAATCAAATCACTACATACCATCTTACACATACTCACCATGAACTTGGGTTCACTTGTGAGCCTTTGTTTGTGATTGTACACTTGCATATTCTTTCTAGTTTTTCTTTAGGTTTTCCCTAGCTAGGAAATGATTTACCAATTCTCGTGGGTTCGACATCCTTACTTAATCTTCTATTCTATATGTACATACATGTACATTTTCAAGCATAATTAGCTATAATGGGCCACGCTCATTTTACCGCCAAAGGTACTAATTCCAACCAAAGGAATGACGTGCAGACACACCGCCGGGCGGGCTACAACCACAGCGTCGGATCACCCCCAGGTCACCGCCGACGCGCCGCCACGCGCCGTGCCAAAATGGCATCAGTAGCTCCCAGAGCTGGGAACTGAAGCACATCAGTCCCACATCGAAAACAAGGAGGAGGCCAGCTCCCTCCTCACCTATAAAAAGTTCTCTCCTCTCTCCTCATTAATGACGCATTCAATACTTACCTACTGTTACTTTGTCAACATAAATACATTGACTAACTTAGGCATCGGAGAGTTGAAGACCGCCCAGCGCGGTCTCCCTCTGACGCCCTTTGTATTTTACTTGACAGGTAGCGGAAGCTTTGAGACCATCACAAGTATCGATCCGCCCACCGGATCAGCGTTAACAAAGGTTCAGCTACCGCCGGACTTTTAGACATTAACATTGGCGCCGTCTGTGGGAATCCTTGAACAAAAGGTCATCCCACCATGACTAACGGTAGCGGAGGAAACGCTGAGGAACAGGTGGACCAGTCCACCATTCCCCAACCCTCCGACCCAGCGGTATGCGTTAACCGCACACTATTCACAACCCCGGCCAACCCCGGCGGTGAGGAAAATCCAAGCAGCAGCCGCCCGCCGGGCCAAGATCTCGTCACTATGTACGAGATAGCACTGGCGGATCTTCATAAGGCAAACAGAGAGCGTGAGGAGGAGGGCAAGGAAAAGGCTGAGGCCCAAAGACAGGTGGCTACGCTCATGGCACGTTTTGAGGAACTAAAGAGGACGCTGGAGGCCACCGCCCGCCCAACACAGAGCGAGCAATCACGTAGCACCAGGCGTAGTAGACCGGTCGCTGGCACATTGTTACCGGGGCCAGTCATACAGATGCAAGTACCGCTGGACCCACCTGAGTTGTTGGGAATGGGACCACCGCCCATCCCCCAGCTAATGATAGAGCAGGAGGCGGAATCACTGCTGCATACCAACCGCTCGGAGGCTAGGGCAAGGACTGAAGTCAATCCGCCTGCGCCAAGGCGCAGGCAGGTCCAGCGGAATACTCAGGCCGATTCCGCCGGCGATGCAACCACTCAGATATTGGAAAGGATGCACCAACTGGAGCAAAGGTTGATCCGGGCGGAGATCAGGCACCCCAGCGCCAACTCAGAATCCACTTTTGGCTTCCAGACCTGGGCCCTTCACCGCTGCGATTCTGCAAGCTATCAGACCAGCGTCTGTAAAAACCCCAAAGATGTCGCATTACGGCGGAATGTCTGATCCCTTTGTCCACATGGACACCTTTCTGATCCCTTTGTCCACATGGACACCTTCAAGAAAGTCACCAACAACAAGGGATTCGACGACGCCACCTTGTGCCACTTGTTCAGCGAAACGCTGGATGGCGAGGCAATGAACTGGTTCTTTGAGTGTCCGCCGCGGTCTGTCAGCTCATTCCATGCACTATCACACGCTTTCCTCTCCCGGTTCATCTTATTGTCCGCCGGGCATCACAACACAAGTCAGCTGTTCAGCGTCAAGCAGGGGGAGGACGAATCACTGAAGGCCTTCGTCACAAGGTGGTGAGCGGCAGCATCTCAGTGCCGTGACCTAGACAAAACAATGGCATCGGCGGCCTTCAAGCAGGGACTTCTCAAGGGGCCATTCCTCTATCACCTCAACTACAATCACCCAAATGCGGCGTATGACCACATCATGAGTGACGCAGTCATCCACGCCCAGGCGGAATTCATTACATATGGAGAAACCCCACCGCCACCAGCAACTCCAACAAAATCATCACGGCCATCCCCCAGTCACCAGGAAACCGCTAACAAGACCCCTTCAACACCGCCAACTGACAAGAAGAGGGAGTGGCAGCAGGGCCACCACCAGAACAAGCGGCAGAAGGACCAGAATTACAACAAGGGCAACCGCCCAACCCATGGGGATAACCGCAACAAGCAGGCAGAGTTCTCGCAGCGGTACGCAGTGTTCACGGTCCTCACGGCCTCATATGAAGACATCTACAATCAGTGCAAGGATCAGATCCCACCGCCACCCCCTCCAAAGTACCCAAAAACGGGCAAACCCAGGAACACCGGCAAGTGGTGCAAATACCACGAGGACAGCGGCCACAATACCAACAGCTGCAATGCTCTCAAAATGGCCATTGAGACCCTGTACCGTGACGGCAAGCTGGAGCAGTTCAAGGTACGCCAACCACCACCAGTAATTGCCAACGTTGAGACCTTGGGCCGCATCAACACCATCGATGGCGGCGCTCCAATCACCAGCATGTCTCACAGGGCCAGAAAGCGCTATGCACGCGCCAATCACCCAAAGGAGGTCTGCAACATCCGCTACGAGAGGTCCGCCAAGCTCCCGAAATCAGGTTGGGAACCTATTACCTTCTCGGAGGAGGAGGAGCGCGAAGTGCATCTACCGCATGACGACCCATTCTTGGTCGACGCCATCCTTGGCAAATTCTCAGTAGGGAGAATCTTGGTGGACAGCGGGTCCGCTGTCAATGTCATCTTCAACGGCTGCTACAACCACCTCAAGCGGAATAAGAAACTACTCCAGGATCACGAGCCACTGCTCAGCTTCTCCGGCGACGTCACACAACCGCTGGGGTCGGATTACATGCGACTGGTTATTGGTACCAGTCCATGCATGGCGGAGGTACATACGGAGTTCATTATCGTCGATTGTTTCAGTTCGTACAACGCCATCATTGGACGACCAGTGCTTAACAAGCTCAAGTGCATCATCGCCGGATACATGTTTCTCATGAAGTTCCCCACACCCAACGGCACGGGCTGTGTGAGAGGAAGTCAGCAGTTGGCTCGAGAGTGCTATTCAACGACTGTGGCGCGGTCGGCGCGCCGCCATGAAATCCTGACGGTGGGTAATCAGGCACCGCCACCAAACATCTTTGAGGATCCTAGAGATGAGGAGAAGAAGTATGTTAAGAAGGAACCGGTCAACCCGGAGACGTCGTTGAAAGTCATCTGCATCTCGGACGAGCACCCTGAGCGGACGGTCCGCATAGGCGCCCAGCTAGAGCCAGAGGTAGTGGCGGAGCTCACTCAGTTCCTGCCTGATAACGCCGCCGTCTTTGCCTGGTCCTACGCTGACATGCCAGGTATCTCCCCTGAAATTATAACTCACAAGCTGACCATCAAACCTTCCTTTTATCCCATCAAGCAGAAGCGGAGGGCCTTTGATGAGGAAAAGTACCAGGCAATAGGAGAGGAGGTTGCCAAGCTCCAGGGCATTGGATTCATCCGCCAAGTCATCTATCCCCAGTGGATCTCCAATTTGGTAATGGTCAAGAAGCCCAGCGGCAAGTGGCGGATGTGTGTCGACTTCAAAAATCTCAACAAGGCATGCCCAAATGATAGTTTCCCGCTACCTCGTATTGATCAGCTAGTCGATGCAACCGCCGGACATGAGCTCCTCAGCATGATGGACGCTTTCTCTGGATATAATCAGATCAAGATGCATCCCGGCGACCAGGAGTGCACCACCTTCACCACCGACAAAGGCCTCTACTGCTACAATGTCATGCCTTTCGGTCTGAAGAACGCCGGTGCAACTTATCAACGGCTGATGAACGCCATGTTCGCTGAGCATCTGGGGAAAATCATCGAGGTCTACGTGGACGACATGCTAGTTAAGAGCATAAAAGCCAGCGGACATGTGGCAAACCTCAGGATCATAGTAACCATTCTCCTGGCCTATGGTATGCGCCTCAACCCAAAAAAATGTTTCTTCGGGGTCATCGCCAGCAAATTTCTCGGTTACATCGTCAGCGAGTGGGGCATCGAGGCTAACCCAGACAAGGTGCAGGCCATCCTTGACCTTGCGGACCCTGAGTATAAGGTGCACGTCCAATGCCTCCAGGGCAAGTTAACCGCCCTCTCTCGATTCATCTCCAGACTCACTGATAAGTGTGCCCCATTTTTCAAGCTCCTCAAAACGACTCACAAGAAAGTCATCAACTGGAACCCAGAGTGTCAGGCGGCGTTCCAGGGCCTGAAGGAATACCTGGCAGCAGTCCCTCTCCTTTCTGTCCCTGTGCAAGGAGAGACACTGTTCATCTACCTAGCGGTCTCGGTGTCGGCGGTGAGCTGCGCCATCGTCCGGCGGGAAGGCTAAGACGAGCTCCCAGTGTTCTACGCCGGCAGAGGCATGAACGGAGCATAAACAAGGTATCCTCCTTTGGAGCAACTAGCCCTCGCACTCATTGTTGCTGCCAGACGCCTCCGCCAATACTTCCAGGCTCACACCATCCATGTGTTAACCAATCAACCGTTGAGGCAAGTAATGCAGAACCCTGAACACTCAGGGCGCCTCAGCAAGTGGGCCATTGAGCTCAGCGAGTTTGACATAGAATACAAGCCAAGAACCGCCATGAAGGGCCAGGCAGTGGCGGACTTCATCGCTGAACTCACCGAGCGTCAGCCAGAACCCGGTATCGAGACAGGGCCCGGAACAGAAATGGTAACCGCTGAGGAAGCAACTCCCCCACGGTCAGATTGGAACCTGCATGTGGACGACTCCGCCAGTGCCAAGGCCAGCGGCGCCGGAGTCATCTTAACAGGACCCGGGGGACTGAACGCGGAGTACGCGTTGAAATTGAACTTCAAAGCTTCAAACAACATGGCGGAGTACGAGGCCCTCATTGCCGGCTTGCTCCTCGCCATTGACTCAGGGGCTGACAGCGTCAACATATTTAGCGACTCTCAATTAGTCGTTAACCAGGTCAACGACAGCTTCCAAGCCAAGGACCAGCAGTTAGCGGCATATTTGGGGTATGTCAAAACGTTGCTCAAAAAGTTCAAATTTCACACCATCACACAAATCCCCAGGGAAAAGAACGCTAAGGCTGATTCACTGGCGAGATTGGCAACCGCCCAACCACATCAAAGTCCAACGGACACAAGAGTGGAGTGCCTTGACAGGCCGAGTATCACAAAGACCCTGGCGGAGATCTTCAGCGTTGAGGTCAGTCCCAGCTGGATGGACGAGATCATTGCATACAAGCGCAACGACACATTGCCAGAGGATAAGGTCCAGGCGAGACAGCTCAAGAGAAGAGCAACCCGCAACAACATCCAGGATGGCAAGCTCTATCGCAAAGGATTCACCCATCCCAACCTCCACTGCCTAACCCTAGAGGAGGGAAAAGTCGTCCTAGCGGAAATCCATGGCGGAGAATGTGGAAACCACTCAGGCGCCAGATCCTTGGCCAACCGCACAATGCGACAGGGCTACTTCTGGCCCACACTTGGTGATGACGCCCGGCGGATTTCGAGGTCTTGCCACAAATGCCAGCAGTTTGCAGATCTCCCACATGCACCGGCAGAGCCGCTGTCAATTATCATCGGCCCATGGATTCACTCCACGTGGGGCCTCGATTTGATGGGAAAGTTCCAAACCGCCAAGGGCCAGTTCAAGTACATTATTGTTGCCATCGATTACAACAGCAAGTGGATAGAGGCGGAGCCACTGACGGCAATAACTACCGCCAAGGTAATTCACTTCCTCTGGAAGAACATCTATTGCCGCTATGGTGTCCCACATACAATCATTACAGACAACGGCACACAGTTCAACAACAGGGAACTCATCTCCTTTACCGCCAACCTTGGCACCAAGTTGAGTTTTGCATCTGTCGCCCATCCCCAAACCAACGGCCAGGTCGAAGCAGTAAACAAGATAATCAAGAAGCTGCTAAAAAAGAAGCTCGACGACGCCAAGGGTTTATGGGCGGAGAAGCTGCCAGAAGTTCTATGGGCTATCCGGACAACTTCAACTTCCGCCACCGGCGAAACACCCTTTTGTATGATGTTCGGAACAGAGGCTGTCCTACCTGTTGAAGTAACTCAGCCTACCGCTAGGGTCGAAGGCTACTGCCCAGAGACCAACAGCGACGGCGTCAACCTGGACAGGGACCTCCTAGAAGAAAAAAGGCAGAAGGCCTATTTGCGCAACTTGCAAAACAAACAACGGGTATCACGTTTCTACAACGCCAGAGTCAAGGCCCGGAACCTCCAATTGGGGGACTGGGTAATGAAGGAAGTAATTCCACCGCCAACAAAACTCCGCCCAACTTGGGAAGGTCCATACAAAATTGTGGAAGTCGTTAGCCCAGGCACCTTCTACTTAATGGACAAGGATGGCGTCACGTCGACCCACCCTTGGAATATCGAACACCTTCGGTATTATTACAAATAGTCATCCGCTACCCACGAGCATCTTAACTTAGCTAAATTTTTGTTCAATATTTAGCTAAGGGAAGCTACCCAACGGGTACTACCCCACTTTTGTACACGCTGATCAATCAGCTATCAATGAAACGAGGAATTATTCAAACCATTGTTACCAAGTCTAGCACTGAGGGCAACTGGCAACACCAGCAATCGTTAGCGGACCTCGTCCGCTGCGTGGTGCACTTGGACCAATCTTAATTCCTTTAATGTTTCATTGATTGACAAAAGAAAAATATAAGTCAAAGTACTAGCGGTACAAACACATCATAGCAAACACAACTTCGAAAATTTCATTCCATTTCAAAATATGTTACAAATTATTATGCCTCAGCGGCTACAAAAAAAAAGAGAATCTATTGCGGTCCCAGCTGGCTTCAGGGGTTGCCCTCGGCATCTTCTGCTTCAGCAGGCGGCGGCACGATCGCTCGACTCGTTTGATCGGACCCTCGGGCTGTCGGACTTGGGGTCTCTATGGTGCCGTCCGCCCGGGTGTGCGCTGCCAGGAATCCAGCACGCGACACCTCCGACGGGGTGGGATTGGGGGTCTGCTAGGACCCTTCCGTCGGATGTAAGCCGCTTTCCCCACTGCCTGAGCGGGCGCCTCCTGCTGGGGCAGGCACGACATCTTTCTCCGGCGGGGCACTCTTGGCCGGCGGCGCATCGGGCTGTGACGCCTTGACGAAGTCGATGGCGCCCTTCCGCTTCAGCATTTCTATGTTTGCTAAGGCCCCAGCCTTCGCTGACTCGGTCATCGCCTTAGCATACTCCGCCGACTGCTTGAATGCTTCAACAGCGGCGGCCGCGGCAGTATCCCCTTCAGCCCTTAGGCGGGCAACCTGGCCTTCCAGCCGCTTCAGCTCCGTCGCCAGGGCGACGGACTCCCGCTGTACAATAATAAGTTTCTTGTCCTTAGCAGCTATCCGCTCCTGCAGCAGGGCGATATCCTCCTCCAACTTGGAGACGCGGTCATTCCTCTCCAAGTCCCGCTCGATGGCCACGTTGAGCTTACCGCGGACGTCGGCAAAGTCACATTCCGCCTTGACCAGCCGCCTTTCTGTCTCCGCCAGTTTCCCCCTCGCCTCCGCCAGCTCCCTCTGGAGGCTTTGAATCTCCTCCCTCAGCTCCCCTTCGACCAGAGGCTGCTTCTTCGCCTCCTCAAACAGGTCGTGCAGCCCAGCTGATATCTGACCAAACGCCGAGCTGTAGGGCGATTGGTCAATCGCTGTCGGGCGTGAGATCCCCGCTAGGCCGCCAAACCCTAGCCTTTCGCACAGATGGAAGAGGAACTCCCGCTCGCCATCTGTCATAAACTCCGCGTAGGCGGCGAAGGAGTCCAAGTCACTGGCGGCGGGCGCCTCCCCTTCCACCACAGCAGCTTTGAGCGGGGCTTGACGGGCCTTCTTCTGCTGCCGGCCCCCGACAATCTCCACATCCTCCCCCTCTTCCTCGTCAAGGGAGCCTATCTGCCGGCGCTTCCTCTCCAGCACCCTTGAGTTCCCGCCAGCGGCCCTCGTCACCCTCAGCGGCGGTTCCTCCCTTGGGGCGGTGACAGTCCTTGCCGGCTGCACCAGGCTTTCTTTCTGGGAACCACGCCAGTTGGCGGGTACCCTTTCCTTTGGAGCAGCCGCTGTTGCAGCCCCGTTTTTGCCGCCTGCTGCGGGGACCCCCTCCTGAACGACGGGCAGGCCGTCGTCGCCAAGGTGAGAGTGGAGCGGCATCTGCAGCACCACCGGAACCTCTGACTGGCTCAGCACCAGTGTCTCGGGGTTCACTACAGTCTTCTGGGCCGCCAACCCCTCGGCGTACATTGTCTCCAGGAAGTTATCAATCTCCGCACGGTCCATTGCTTTTTCGAAAGCGTCGCGGCTCGATTTGTTCCCTGGCGGAGTTTCTAAAAAAAAAAAAAAAAACATTAAACCAGTCAGTCTGGGTTACTTATTACAAAAAAGAGCAGTATGGCGGAAATTTCTTACCAACGGAGCGAGTTAGTTTCTGCTCGACTAGCAACTCCCAACCAGTCAGAAGTCGGAAGTCCAGCAGGTTGCGGTTCCGCCAACAACCTCTGATCCGTGCCACGCGACACTCCTCCTCGCGCAATCCCGCTGCACAAACACATCGATTAGTAAAGGTACATCTGCAAAATACAAGCACCCGCCAGCTACATTCAGCGGAAACTGGTTACCAACCTCGGATAGGTTGGAACTCCGACTTAATCCTAAATGTCGGCCCTTCCTCGTTCGCCCCAGCCTGATACTCCCACCCATCTGTGGCGACGCAGAAGGTCCCCCGCCAGTAGGACATTGAATCCCTTAGATTCTCGATCAGCTTGGGCGCTCCCTGGTGGCGGCTCAGGTTCACTTGCCCTCTGCAACCCTGGCGCTTCACGTAGACCAACTCGTAGAAGTGAAGCACTTCTCCGCAGTAGGCCCCTCGCACCCGGACAACAGCCACAGTGAGTTCATCGCCAGCATCAACCGCCACATGTTGGGGCAAATCTGACCAAAGGCAAGGCCAAACTCGCACACCAAGATTTGGAGATTGGGCACCAGCGGGAGTGTCACTCCTTGGCGGAATATCGCCTCATGCACCGCCGCAAATCCCTCTGGGAGAATCGACGCTTTCTCATCCACCGACGGCGGGCGCAGCTTCACCGAGCCCGACAACCGGAACGTCTTCTTCATTCGAGTGACGGCGGCGGCATTCATCCGCCCTCCTGCCTCGTCAACGGCGGTGCCATCCTGGAGGAACCACGCCGACTCAGCATTCTCCCCCGCTGTTTCTTCTTCCCCAGCGGAGCCGCTGGCATCGCTATTACTCGCCAACCGCTCGTCGCGCCTAGCTTTGGCAGCAGCGGCCTCACCCGCCCTAGAGCTCTCTGGACGTGGACCACGACCCATAGCTACTTCCCAAGGTATGGTCTGTAGCGGCTCAACCTCTAGCGGTTCTGGCAGTGAGGTTCCTGCATGGGCAGACTGACGCAACGAGTCAATAAATACCCTATCCGCCACGCTGAACGACACGTCAGACCCGGAATCCTCACTGCTCGAAATCTCTATGACGTTAGCCATCCCAAACCCTAAAACCCACACCAGTTAGCACAAACACAGATCTAGCCTATTCTTACATCAGTTATAGCCAAGAACATCAAGAACAATTTACCCAGAAAATCCCAAAATAAGAACAAGCACACTCAACCCAGATTCGACCATCTAGCAAATCCCTAAACGTCAACTCTCTGCTAACCAACATAACCCAACCCCCCCCCCCCCCCCCCCCAAATCTCACTTCACACCTCAGAACACGCCAAAGAACAGAAACCCTCCCAAACCCAAAAGCAACAAAACCCAGAAAATAGCAGATACAATGAAACAGGGAAAAGGGAATCCAGATACCCACCTCGGTGGTGAAGCCTACGATACGATGGTGCATGGTAATCTTAAGGGTGCGAGATCGTCGTTTCTCCGGGAAAGATATCTCCAAACTCCGGCAACCTCTTTCTTCAGTCTCGGACGAGCAGAGCGGGAGGACGACGACTGTGAGTTTGAAGCTTTCACCAAAGTGTCAAATCTCGCTGAGTTTCCCCCCCTTTTATGTCAATATCAGCGCATTCTCAGCCGTCCGCTCAAAAACGACATCACACGACAGCCGTACACGTGTCACAGACCACCACTTACTCTCCAGATTAGCCGAGGCGTCGCCTCGGTTACGAAATCCATAATCACTATCATTTATGGCGAGAAGACGGCCAGGCTTAGGAGACAAACCTCCGCACGCTAACCCTCTACGGGTTGGACACGTGTCAACCACCACCAGACGAAGCGTCTGGTGGAAGTAACCACTGGGGATGACTTTCCCAACCGTCCGAAGTCTCCGCTGAGCGAAACCCCGCCAACAGAACTTCTCCCTTGTCATCTTCCAAGAGACGAAGTCTCCGCTGAGCGAAACCCCGCCAGCGGAACTTCTCCCTTATCATCTTCCAAGAGACGAAGTCTCCGCTGAGCGAAACCCCGCCAGCGGAACTTCTCCCTTGTCATCTTCCAAGAGATGAAGTCTCCGCTGAGCGAAACCCCGCCAGCGGAACTTCCCCCTTATCATCTTCCAAGAGACGAAGTCTCCTTTGAGCGAAACCCCGCCAGCGGAACTTCTCCCTTGTCATCTTCCAAGAGACGAAGTCTCCGCTGAGCGAAACCCCGCCAGCGGAACTTCTCCCTTGTCATCTTCCAAGAGATGAAGTCTCCGCTGAGCGAAACCCCGCCAGCGGAACTTCTCCCTTGTCATCTTCCAAGAGATGAAGTCTCCGCTGAGCGAAACCCCGCCAGCGGAACTTCTCCCTTGTCATCTTCCAAGAGACGACGTCTCCGCTGACCAAAACCTCGCCAGCGAAACTTCTCCCTTGCCATCCTGCAAGCGGGGTGTCTTCCGCCACATACATCTGGCGGACCCCCTTTCATCTTGCAAGTTGCGTGCTTTGTTCAGCGCAATATCGCTCAAAGAAGTACCGCCAGGCACGTCTACTAGACGCTGCTTCCTGCTGCAGTCAGTGGGGGGATATCCGCCAACGGCGGATCCCGAGGCCACGCCTCACTCTGACAACGACCGCCGCGCGGCGTTACGGTCAGACGGTCCCTACGGGACACGGGGACTTGTCAACAGTCTACGACGGCCCTGATCAGGCATGTTGACCCCCGTCCCTCGGGTACTAAGATTGGGTTCACTACCCAACACCCTCTGCTCCGTGCAGCTCCCCCTCAACAAACAATTTGCCGACCATCCGGAGGTCTATCTTAGCCGGGGAGTGGGGGACTCCCTGGGGGGGCCTAGCAGGGGCCCACCCGAAAGGGTATAAAGCGTTTGCTCACAAAATCCATGGTTGACAACGCACTGACGCTAATTATGCTCTTGCAAGTCTAGCGGAACAAAACGCTTCAAACCGCCGAGCAACTCCCCAACCAAGATTGCCCTCCTTGACTGGGGACTTGGGGGACTTGTACATACATGCATGTACATTTGCAAGCATAAATAGCTATAATGGGCCACGCTCATTGTACCGCCAAAGGTACTAATTCCAACCAAAGGAATGACGTGCAGACACACCGCCGGGCGGGCTACAACCACAGCGTCGGATCACCCCCAGGTCACCGCCGACGCGCCGTGCCAAAATGGCATCAGTAGCTCCCAGAGCTGGGAACTGAAGCACATCAGTCCCACATCGAAAACAAGGAGGAGGTCAGCCCCCTCCTCACCTATAAAAGGTTCTCTCCTCTCTCCTCATTAATGACGCATTCAATACTTACCTACTGTTACTTTGTCAACATAAATACATTGACTAACTTAGGCATCGGAGAGTTGAAGACCGCCCAGCGCGGTCTCCCTCTGACGCCCTTTGTATTTTACTTGACAGGTAGCGGAAGCTTTGAGACCATCACAAGTATCGATCCGCCCACCGGATCAGCGTTAACAAAGGTTCAGCTACCGCCGGACTTTTAGACATTAACACTATAACTTGTACCTCTTGCACTTGAGGGTGGCTTTAATGCTAACACACACATACTTCTATTTTATTTTTTCTGTATTTTTCTCTCATACATGTATTTTTTTTGTGGCTTGTCCCTTCTCAGTTTGTTTTTAGGATTAATTCCTGTTTACTTACCTGAACTTTCACTCATTCTTCATGTTAGTCCCTGAACTTCCAATTTCATTAACAACACCCCTAAACTCTCAATTTTCATCAACCGTGTCCAATTTCTTAAACTCCGTCTAAATTGGACGATAAATCTGACGTTTGGGCCCATTGTCAGGGCTAAAATGGTCATTTCAACATAAAAAAAAAAAAAAAAACATTGGACAATTTACAGGGCTTTTCCTCTAAACACTAAAATCTTCCCGATCTTCCTCGGCTTCTTTAGCGGTCCCCAAGTACCTCTAACAAACAATAACAAAATTGTAAGATAGTAATAAACCACCATCACCATTCACCAATGAAAGAAGAAGATCATACTCACAACAATGTTTGGGTATGAAAGATTCTTGAGAAGCCTCACTTCCTCCTCCAACTCTCGAATATGAGCCTAAATCCAATATATTAAGAAAACAAAACTGCAGTCACTTGGTTTCAAACTGAAAATTTGTTGCAATAATTTCTCAACTAAATACATATTCTTCAGTATATCCACATTTCCTTAACATCCATAAATGTTCTTCTTAAAGTAACAGAATTTTCTTTCTTAAAAAGGAAAATAAGAGTATTGATTCCAGCTAAACTACAAATACCAAACACTATCAACAAAAATGCTAATTGCATTGAATAAATATCATGACTTTTTGGGCTTTTGAATGCTAACCAAGAGATCAAATACTATAATCCAAAAACTAAAAAAGCTCCAGAAAAAGAAACTAATTTTGCAGAATCAGAAACATGCCTGTGTCTTCTCCTTTGAAGCAATACTTGCAGCAATTGAAACCTGTAACAATCACAAGAACAATCCCAAACTATTAAAACACCAAATTCAAAGAGAAACAAAATTCAATTCTTTTCTTTCTTTTGCTCAATCAATCGAACCAAACAGTTAGTAACACCCAGACCTATTTAACGACAATAAGCTCTCCGGAATCGAGGTTCATCCCTATATAGACCCGCCCGAAGGCACCAGACCCAATCAACTCGCCCTTGCGCCACAGAATCGGCAGCGCCTCATCATCGGGGACCACTGGAGGAATCCCACGCGCTGCCAGTGGCTTAAAGAAAAGTCTGATTCGGAAGTCAAGGGACTCGCGGACCAAGCCGACGAGGCCTTGCATCGGTGTTGGTGGTTCGTTTCCGGCTCGGCGGTGGAGGCATAGGGTCACAGTAGCATTAGGGTTGAGAAAGATCCATGGTTTTGAATGATAGTGGAGATTTTGAAAGGAAAAGGAAAAGAAAATTGAACGGAATTGGACTGCGAAAGTGCGAAGAGGAGGATGGGGATGAAAGAGTAGAGGTAAAACGACGTCAGATTATCCCTTAAAGTGGGTATTTTTTTTGTGTTGAAATGACCATTTTAGCCCTTACAGTGGGCGCGAACATCAGATTTAACGTCCAATTTAGACGGAGTTTAAGAAATTGGATACAGTTGAAGAAATTTGGGAGTTCAGGGGTGTTGCTGATGAAATTGGAAGTTCAGGGACTAACATGAAGAATGAGTGAAAGTTCAAGTAGGTGAACATGAATTAATCCTTGTTTTTATGTCTTACTAACGTGACTTCTTCAATTCACATATACCTTTATTAGAACCTAAATGACTACCCTTAAACCTTTTTATTTTTTGGGGGAATGAAAATATTCTATTGATAAAAAAAATATTAATACATATGATCCTACTAGGTCATGCTAGAGTAACCATATCGCCTATTTGGCTAGACCAAGAAGGCTAGCAAACAGTCTATTTTGCTATAGTGCACGGCGTACCAGCACCGTGGGGTGCGAATCGTCTGGGGCTGTCCCGAACCTGACTTCTCTGGACTTCAAACTTGTGAACAAGGAGAGCACCAACGTCATCACAAGGTTCTTTCTTGCCTTACGGATAAGGACTTGTGGTGTGATCTCCAGTGTCACAAAATTGATTCTTAGTTTTGTAAACTAAGCAGAGCAATCACTTGGAAGGTGGAGAAAGCACGGTTATTGCTAAGGCGTCATCCTAGCTTCTGGGCGTTAAGGCGCAACCTTGACTATCTCTGGTTTCAACATAGGTTGAATGTTTGCTCCAGGGGAGGCTTTGATAATCTCTGCGAGTAGTTGAGTTGTGTGTGTGTGTAGTGTATTTTGCTTTAGCCTATATATATATAGGCTACTTATTTGATTTTCAAGCATCTTCAACATGCGGATTCACTTTCCTAATAGGACTTAAATATCGCTAAGATATCTCCTACTTTAAAGGATATAGATAAGCTATATTTTAGGCCACAGTTATTGGCCTTGAATCCAATCAAAACACTGATTACTCTTGATAACATATCATAGGCAATAATAAATTGCCTCTATGACGTAGCTACCTTCTAGGCAAGGTAATTGCCTTAGAGACCAACTCTTAGATATGATATGTACGTTTTGGTCATATCGATCTATCCGAATACAATTAAGGATAAGAAGGATACAATCAAATTGCTCCACGTCCATCATTCCTTCACTGCAATACATGACTAACCTTGACAATGAACTTGCACATATATATATATATATATATATATATATATATATATATAACTTTTCTCAGGTAAGGATATCCTTACCTAAGTTTATGGAACGGATTTTCAGTTTTTGGCCACTTTTTGATCACATATTCATATCGTAACCGTTCAGTTTTTAGGTCCTAATGTATAGATCACTTCTGCAAAATTTCAGCCAAATTGATGATAGTTAAAGCATCCAAAACTGCAATTTACACGAATGAACTGAATTTGTCGAACCGGAACCGTTCGTGTACATTGTTGTAAATTGCAGTTTTGAATGCCTTAACGATCATCAATTTGGCTGAAATTTTGTAGAGATGATCTATACATTAGGGCCTAAAAACTGAATGATTAAGATGTGAATATGTGATCGAAAAGTGGCCAAAAACTGAAACTCCGTATCTAAGCTTAGGTAAGGATGTCCTTAGGCAAGAAAGACTGTATATATATATATACAGATTCTATCCAGAGCGAGGTTAGAGTTTAGGGTCACTTTTCGGTCTCATATCCACATCTCGACCGTTCAGTTTTTAGGTACTAATGTATAGATCATCTCTGCAAAATTTCAGCCAAATTGATGATCTATAAGGTATCTAACTCGTTCAAACCAATAGACGAACTAAATCTGTCCAACCTGGACCGTACTAGCTTTAAGGCAGTTATCAATGCCTTACCGACCATCAATTTGACTGAAATTTTGCAGAGATGATCTATACATTAGTACCTAAAAACTTAAAGGTAGAGATGTGGATATGCGACCGAAAAGTGACCCTAAACCCTAACCTCGCTCTGGATAAGTTCTATATATATTATATATATATATATATATATATATATATATATATATATATATAAATATATATAGGATTTTTCTTAGGTAAGGACGTCCGTACCTAAGGCTTAGGTACGGATTTCCAGTTTTTGGCCACTTTTTGATCACATATTCACATCTTAACCGTTCAGTTTTTAGGTCCTAATGTATAGATCACTTATGCAAAATTTCAGCCAAATTAATGATCGTTAAGGCATCCAAAACTGCAATTTACACGAACAAACCGAATCTGTCGAACCGGAACCGTTCAGTGTTGTAAACCGGAACCGTTCAGTTTTTAGGTCCTAATGTATAGATCACTTATGCAAAATTTCAGCCAAATTAATGATCGTTAAGGCATCCAAAACTGCAATTTACACGAACAAACCGAATCTGTCGAACCGGAACCGTTCGTGTACATTGTTGTAAATTGCAGTTTTGGATGCCTTAACGATTATCAATTTGGCTGAAATTTTGCATAAGTGATCTATACATTAGGACCTAAAAACTGAACGGTTAAGATGTGAATATGTGATCGGAAAGTGGGGAAAAACAGGAAATCCGTACCTAAGCTTAGGTACGGATGTCCTTACTGTAGCCGGACTGTATATATATATATATATATCCATAGGTGCAGCTTGCATATCAATATCCTCCCATGTTGAACAATTTTGGTAAGCAAACCAACTATCTTTAATTTTCAAATATTTGATAATTAATAGTAAATCAATGAATATCAAGATTTGCCTTAAGATTGCTTGATCTCCAAGTATGCTTCATTTAGCCTCTAAATAATATATTCCGAACTTGTTGATAATATATGATTTGGACCACCGATATTGGCCCGGTTTCTTTCGAGACATTCCATTGTCAGGAAAATGTTAATTTGGGACAGACACTAGCTTTTTAGGACCTAGTGAATATATAAAGTAATAATAATATAAATATTAAAAAAAGTCACAAAAAGTATTAATTAATAACTGATGAAATACATAAAAGAAATAGTATATAAAAATCCATACTTGTTAAGAATCTTTCAATAATTTCTATTTTCTCAATTGAACTATTTCTCATAATATCCTTCTATAGTCCTTTGCTTTTTCCTTGTATCTAAACCAAATTGAACTTCATCTTTAACAAAAAGATTCATTGTTAATTTCAGACTCCGCTTTACCTTAATTGTTATTTGAACAAGTAAAAGTTATGTCTTGGTTCGAGTGGGGATAGCATTTATCTTCTGCATGTCCATGGAGTTTTTAGAAATCCAAGCATATGTTTCTTTTTTGTATTTATTTTATTTTATTTTGTAGCAAGTAGTTAGTTAAAGTTACCACTGCGTCAAATGCCTGAAGAAAAATCTCGTCAGCAGAATGGAAGAAATATAATACCCCAAAAATTTGTTATGGTCAGCAGAAGAACTTTTCTTTTTCGGAAATTTTAGTATAAATTGAGAATTTTTGAAAATATCTCACACATACCGAGAATTTCTATTTTGGGTCGATTCCAGAAAATTCTAGAAAACCCAAACTCTCTCTAGCTTCTGGTTGACCTAACCCGGACCTGGTTTTTGGACCCTATCTTTTCGGCTACTATTGGCGACGGCACTGACCCAGATTGAGTCGGCTCCTCCTTACGGTCCTCCCTATGGTGGTGGCTTATTTCGAATCGCGCTCACGGCTATGGATCAAAGCTCCAAAGTTGGGTGGCGGCGGACCCCGTTGGTTCTCCGTATTCCGGCAACGCCACGGCTTGAAACTACTCGCATTTTGTAGCCCATGACATCCTCATTTGAACATTGGTGTCTTGTTGGTCGAATCGACCGGAGTTGCTCAAATTCTTGGTGGGAAGATTTATCAGGCTTTCTGCGGCGATCTAGGCCGAATTGGACTTTGCTCCAAGTATTAAAGTTGATCATCGTGTTGTACTCTACATTGTGTACGGTTGGATTGGCCTGGAACGGATGTCGGAGTAGAATCGCGTGGGGCTCACACGCAGTCGCTTGTGGAGGCGCGTGGCGGCGCGTCCAACCTCGGTTAGAGAAGATCCTTGCTCCGTTATCATCAACTCGTCAATACGAGCATTTTGATATATGGTTTGTAGCATTTGGAGATCATTTTAGCATGTTAGGGTTTTAGTGTTTCGATTCTTTCGGTTTTCCATCCGTGAGGATCCGACCATTGGACTGACTTGTCGTTTTGACATATCGATCCTAAGAATGTTCCGGAGACTTTGGATGGTCTAGGATTAAGCTTCGTCTCGATTGACATAGTATTCGGGCTTTAGTTTGCGTGTTTCCAACTTGAATGCTTTCGTAACTCAAGTGGTATTAAGATGTGACCTTGATGTGATTAGGTAGGTGACAAAGTTATTTTGGATGAATTGTTGTGATTATGTTAGCTTGGTTCTGTAAGAAGACACAGTGGGATTTTGAGGTGAGTAATCTCACAATGTTCATTACGAACGGAGTTACCTTATCGTTTTGGGGAGTTATTTATTTAACTACAAACTATAGTTGGTATTAGCGGCATTTCTGAGTGAATGACTACATGTGTGTGTGTGTGTGTGTGTGAAATATATATATATATATACACACACACACACACACACACACACACACACATTGGTGGAATTGGTGTGATGCAAGCAATATTTGTGATTGGGTTCATTTTATTGTTTTCAGTTGTGACTTTTCATAAAACAATATATTGTGAAAACTGTTGAGTTCTATTGTTTTGAAAAATATTGAGATTGGGAAACATTTTTAGGTCTTGGGCGACTTATTTAAATGTTTGGTCTTTGTACCGGGGTCACAAATGGTGATCATTATTGAAAAATCTTTTATTTAGATTTGGGTAACATTTTGAGTCTTGCATGAGTTCTTTAATTGTTTTAATTTTTATAGCGGGGATTCGAAGATTTAAAGGTTTGAGGATTGAGATTCACAAATGTGACCAAGGGATGATTATTGGGAACCAGGCCTGATAGGAGCATTTTAAAGTGGTATTTTAAAAGTTAATTCCTCACATTTTGCTTAGTTAATTCCTTAACGAATCGATTTTTAACTCAATTTCTATTTTCTTAGGTACATTGGAGTAAATGATGGTGAAATGAGCATTAGGTCCACACTTACCTATAAATGGTGGAGAAAAATGGAAATGTACTAAAATGTCAATTTTACACATTTTCCTACTCCGGCTAGGAGAAACCAAGCCAAGCAAGGAAGAAGGAGCGGCCGCCTGACCAAATGAACTCTAAATGAGCTGAAACTTTCCAGATCCATTCTAGACATCCTAAGGATCATTTCTTATGAAGAGTGCCAGAGCTAGTTTTGAGTGGAAGGCCTTCAAACAGTCAGCCCAATTTCCTGCAGAAGCAAAACTGGAAAACTGGACCCGTAAGGAGTCCAGCAGAGATTCTGGCCCAAAGGCATGGAAATAAATTCTGAAATTTTACCAAAATGATCTACACTCATGGTAGATCATTTCATATGAAGAAGTCACGAGCCAAATCTGAAGTCCTGTTGGAGAAATAATTGAAGGAATAAAGGGGCAGAAACTGATCTGAAAACAGCTCAACACCACATGTTCAAGTTTCCTACCCACATGAAGAAAGCTAGATGCTTTTCTCTTTTTCCTTGGATATATTTTTCTGCTCCAATAGATCATCATCACTTCCATACTTCTGCACCTTCATGCCTTGCTTTCATTTCATCATTACTCCATCTTTTCCATATTTTACAAACCACTTTCATTATTTTTCTTCCATTTATCATTTCACTCTTCTTTTTCTTCCCTATATAAACACCTTCTCCTCTCACTCTAAAGAACAATTCCTTCATCCATTCCATCTTCTTGTCTCACCATTTCCTTTCCATTTTCCTCTCCATTCTCTAGTTCTTAGACATTCCTTCATCCATTCCATCTTCTTTGTCTCTCCATTTCCTTTCCATTTTCCTTTCCAACATCCTCTAGGGCAAGCCACGAAGTTCAAGCAAGGCCAAGGAAGAGAAGAACCAAGCCGTGAGCATCATCATCCATCCTCCACCTTTGAAGCTTGCTTTCGAGTCTCAAAGGATTCAACGTTATTCACCCATCTTCATCTTCCATCCACGGTGTAATTCGACCTCTACTTTGTAACCTTTGCTTTGTATTTCGTTGGTTTTGCCTTAGTTGACATATATGTTTGAACAATTGTTAATTTCTGAAATTTTATGATTAATTGAGAATTTTCAGATTCATATATTGTGATTCAAGAGTTGCTTATGTGGGTTTGTTTAATTAAATTTGCATTATGGATAACTTTTGTATTTTAATCTTATGTGGTTGCAAACACTTAGGGTTTCGATATAATTGGTGCTAGGTTTAAGAACATGAAATCGACTTTTCGTTTTGTGTAAACTTGAATCAAAGTAGTAAAGCTTTTGTACAAAGATCGAATTTAATTAAAGAGAATTGCAATTAGGTGGACTTTTCCATACTAAGTTGTACACTTGAGTTGATAGCCTTTCTCTATGTGTAATGTGTTAAACATGACATGATTGACTAGCTTTCTAGGGTTTGATTGCATGTTTGATAGGATTAATCTAGGTGCTTTCGCTTAGGTTAATTAGCATTGAAAAGTAAAAAATGGGAATTCATTTGCTTTCGAATGTTTCACATGATCAACTCCTTTCTCATGACTTAGATGAACAATATTAGGGTTTGAATCAATTTTAATCATAAGTTTCGGTTTTGATCTTTGTTCCTTCATTCCATTCGTATTTTTATGTTTTTGCATTTTTATTTGTTTTCTTAACTTAGTTTATTTTCGAATCCAAAATCCAAAATTCCCCCTTTTTCGTAAATATGTTTATACTTGTGAATATCTTTGTGTTTATATTACTTTGTTTTAATTTTAATTGTTTAATTGTTTGACAATGACAGGTGTACCCTCAATCCCCGGAATAGAACGATCCCTACTTGCTTATACTACTAATGATATTTATAGGGTTAAATTATGCGCTTGCTCAAAGCGTATCAATTTTTGGCGCCGTTGCCGGAGACTTGAAAAATCACTTGTTTTTGTTTATAATTATTGTATATAAACTGTTTGAAACTTAGTTAATTAATTACTTAGGTTGTTTTTTTTATATTGTTGAACACGAGTTTTAATTGTAAGTTGTAAATTGAATGGAATAGGTGAAGTCGTGTTTATTAATATTGGCCTAAACCCCTTATTGGTACCTAGTTCAGGTCCCTTAAGGTTGAGGGCGGCCTTTATTAACATTCATTGAACTGTCTAACACACTTAGGACCTTTTACATCCTAGTAAGAATATCCTATGTGAGATGGTGTCTAGGAAGGGGACAACGTTCATGACGGGTTTTTGAATCCAGAAGTGCTTATAAATGGGCCTAGCTCATGCCAAAATGGATTTTTCCTCTTGTGTTCGCCCTCCCCTACCTGGCCATTTCAGTAAGGTTGCCCAACGGATGTAGGAGGGACTTTGTGTCTAGGTGACTATACTTGGGCCGCATGTCCACTTGATTTACCGCTTGGAATTAGATTTGATATCAATAATATTTATGACAAAAGAAAATGTAACAAAATGTTGTGATACACTAAGGTAAAAAAAAAAAAAAAAAAAACATTTTTGTAAATATTTTTCATGTTTTTTTTTTTACTCACTTGTGTACCTAACTTGTGTCTTGTGTACAAAATACTTGTTAATTATACTTGTAGTTTGTAATTCATAGTTACTTGTTTATATTTTTTTTTTGTATTTCTTTGTTAATATTAAGTTACTAACTTTATTTAATGTAGGTACCGTCTGGCTGCAAGACGTAAAATATAAGCGCTGCTTGGGAGGCAACCCAATTCAGAATATAATCAGATTTGCTTTCTCTTCCCCTTTTACTCCTCCATTTTCTTTTTGTTTTAGTAGTTATTTTCGTAAATTTCATCCCTATATGCTTACTTATTTCATTGCATGCTTTTAATTGATTACATTGAGGATAATGCAATATTTAAGTGTGGGGGAAGGAATTTATATTTTTGTCTTTCATTTTGAATCCTATAAATATTTTTGTCTTTCATTTTGAGTCCTATAAATATTTTTGAGTCCTATATTTAAAAAAAAAAAAAAAATAATAATAATAATAATAAAAAAATAAAAAATAATAATAATAATAAAAAAATAATAAAAAAATAATAATAATAAATAAAAAAATAATAATAAAATAAAATATAAAAAAAATAATAATAAAAAAAAAAAATGCATTCATTCAGTCTTATTAAATTCAGCTATTTACAAAAAAAAATAATAATAATAATAATAATAATAATAATAATACTCTATACTAAGCCATGTCTGCATCTCTGTAGGAGTTGAGGCTGAGCTCAAGGGAAATGTGAGAGCCACCGCCATAACCGCTACCTCTCTCGGAAGTAGTCTTCATGATGCCCAAGATGTCCTCACCATGCATGGGGAATAGTGGAAGGGTTTCAATCTCCTGGTGATCTCCTCCTCGTTGTTGCAGGGATGTTTGTCCTCCTGTTGTGCCAAAAGAGTTGTACTGGTATTAGTGTTGAAGTGTGAGGAAGAATATGAAACAAAATTTAAATCAAGAAATCCTTCATTACCAGTAGAATCGGTGGAACCAAAGTTGAGATTAATGGATCTACCATCATCAGTAGAACTAGTGGACCCAAAATTGATGTCAATGGATCCACCAGCTGGCCCAAAATTGATGTCGATGGATCCACCAGCACCAGTAGAACCAGTGGACCCAAAATTGAGATCAATGGATCCACCAGTACCAGGAGAACTAGTTCCCATGGGCACTTGAGCAGCCTGATTGCACCTCTTCATCTGCTTCTCTCGAGCCCTGACATTTTGGAACCAAAAATAAATGTTCTTGCCCTCAACATGTCCATACTGGTTCAGCTGGAGACAGATCTCGTGAATGTGCTCTGTAGTTGGGCACTTAACTCCCTTGTCGTAGTAAAGATCCTTGAGGATCCTTATTTGATCTGGAGTAGGAACCCACCTGGCACAGCTTCGCCAGAAATCTGTGTTGGCACTACTCCCGGCTGCTTGGTTGTTTCCTCCATCCTCGATTTGTTGCTGGGTTTGTAGCTCCATCAGTTGCAGAGTTCGTGGTTCCATGGTAATGGGTTGAGGGGATGTGAAGATCGAAGAGTAAAGTTGTCGAGTGTTTGAAGGAGTTGTTGTTAAAGGGATTAAGGATGATGATGGTGTGTTGGAGATCTGAAAGTTCAGAGGAAAGATGGGATTGAATCAACTAGATGGGAGAGAAGATCAGAAGAGAAGGATTGAATCGAAGAAGAAATATTTTGAGTTTTGAAAGAAGAGGAAAGCTGAAGAGTTGGGAGAGAGGGGCTGGAACTCAGGAGAGATTTTCGTTCCTTTGGAGTGAACAGTTGCGCCCTCAGAATGCACCTATTTATAGAGCGAGGTGAGCAGATCTCCATCGTTGGATGGACGATTCCTGTGATTCATTCTACGCGTTGGATTAAAGTCGCCCTGAAACCCGGAAAAGTTGTTGGCGCGTGGAGAGCGTGTAAGGGGACCGAGGGAATCTCGAGGCGCTGTGGCAGACAGCTGTAGCCGAAAGCAGATTTGACTGCCGTAAATCACGGAAGGGATAAGCCGTGACACAAGTGGGCCGTACTTGGGCCTGTCTCGGATCAAGGCATCACTGTAGCTGTGGGTGGAGGCCTGATGGGCCGAGTTTCAGAAACAGTTTTGGACATGATGGGCTGAGTTTCTGAAACAGTTTTGGATGAGTTGGGCCGGATTTCTGTAACAGTTTTGGATACGTTGGGCTGGGTTTCTGCAACAGTCTTGGATGTTTTGTGCCGAATTGTTGAAACAGTTGAAACAGTTGGTTTAAATAAAAGGATTGGTATGGATAATAACGTGAGCAGCCGTGCTCGAGTGGTTGAGTGTAAAGTTCGTGTACAAGAGGTCTGAGGTTCGAACCTCGCCTCTCGTTTATTTTTATTATGTTCGTTTATGACATAATAAGTATAAAATTTGTACACATTATATTAAGCACAGCTTGTGCTCCAGTGGTTGGGGACAAAGGTTTCGTGCAGCAGGTTAAAGTTTCGAACCTTGCCTCCCCCGTTTTTTTTTTTATTTATGTCACTCCATCAGAACCCTCCTCCGAAGGCTGAAACCAGCAAGAAGGCTGCCACTCGCCCGCATACCGCTCCTCAAAAGGAGTAAATGGAGGTACAAGTCTAGGCTGAAAGACTTTAAACATTAAGCGCTGCATGGGAGGCAACCCATTTCAACCGTAGCTGTGGAGGAGCCATCAACGCAGATTTGCTCTCTTAAACTCTATCTCCTCTATTACTATTTTCTGATTGTATCTTTGTTATTTGCGTTTTTAGTTTTTGTTTTTAGGTTTTCTTGAGTTAATCATTCCATTCACATGATAATTGTTCATTGCTTGCTCTAACTTGTTTAACATTGAGGACAATGTATGATTTAAGTGTGGGGGGAAGGATTAATGCTTGTAGTTAGTTTTTGTCATAAAAAGAAAACAAAATAAAAAATCAGAAAAATCAGAAAATTAAAAAAATTAAATTAAAAAAAAAAAAAAAAAATCGTTAAATTTGTTTTAGGTTTTATATTCATGTTTTGGTTTTTGTTTATCTTTGTTCTTTAGTTTGTTTGTTTTGTTTGTTTGTTGTTAGAGTCAAAATGAATTTTGGGTAAATATCTTCTTCATCGTAGGCGCATCCAATGGGATGTGATGTCTAAAGGTCTAGTTTGGATATGAGAAGTGCTGACAAAGGGTCTCGTCCCCTGTAAATCAAGTGAGCTGAGCTCCGCCAAAATCGTTCCTCTCTTCACCTGGTCATGTTCCAAAGGAGTTACCGAAAGGAGAAGAGAAATATCCCTAAGTCCAAAACGTTTTTTTTCTTGTATGTTGCATCACTTTATGTGTTGTTCTTGTTTTTGTTTTGTTTTGAGTCTTAGGATGCCTTTCAAACTGTCTGGGATGATTCTATATCTCTGAAATCATGACTAAAAGAGGATCACAACATTGAGATGATTTTAACATGGTATTCTTTGGTTAATTGAGATATATGAAAAATGTATGCACTTGTAGTGGATATGGATTGCATGACCTTGGTACAGAATATGAGCATGTTAAGATGAGTTGTGATTCATAAAATCCATGTGAGATAATTGAACCATGTCCCTTTTTCTTGGAGTGAAATGAAAAATATATTCTTAATTTCTTGGCGATGTTTTGATGATCTCATTATTCTTTCATCTTGATTGACTGCTTGCCATAGATTAAGTTTAATTGACTAGAGAATGCTAGAATTCGCTCTTGTGCTTGTTGAGACGTGATATCAATACATGGCCCTGATTCTGGAAGGGATAGAGGTTCTCTAGGAATTACCACCATTGCTAAATAAACTTGTGTCCCCATTTGTGCCCGTCGTGGGACCCCCCTAGATAAACCCCTTTGAGTCTACATTAAGCCTTTTCTTTCATCACCCTAAAAATCCTTAACCCCTGAACCTTAGTATAGTGATAATCCTACCCTTTGTTCTAAAAACTTGGTGGAGCTATCTTTTGAGACATACTACATGGGTTTGGTGCTAAGGATGAAGATTGAGAAGAGGTGAAAGTTCAAGTGTGGGGATAGACTTGTCCATAAAGAAAAAGATATGTTGAAGCCGTGAAAAAATGAAAAGAAAAGAGAAAAATTGTGTACGGCTAAAAAGAAAAAGAAAGAAAAAAAATATATATGTTTATGGACTTTCATCCCCCATACTTAGTGATTTTGGAGTTTGCTTTGAATTGAAGGCCCACTACAGAAAAATTTGACCTTTGTCCATTTCACTAGAGTTCAAAGGAAGTTTAGAAGGAAGGTTGGGCCCAACATGAAGACATTAGCCCTTTTATTTTACCTCTATGGGTGTGGCGTTTTGAGTTGGTGGATTTCTAGAAGTCTCTCTACATCTGCATGAGCTCTGCTAGGTTTTTAGGATACTTTGACATTCCATACCTTTCATTTCTGAAAACTTTGAGCCTTAGCCCCATTACAACCCTTTAAGAAGACCTTCTTGATCCTTAAGATGGGACAGCCTTTGATGTGGAGATGAGTTACAAGAGTTGAACCTATGGCTTGGGTCCATTCGTGCAAGTAGTTGATATCCTTCATGAGATCTTTTGAAAAAAAAATTATATTCACAAAGTGCTTTTCGTTTCTTATATATGTGAGCTATTTGACTGCCTTAAAATATGTTCTCTCACATATAAATGAGTGATTATAAGCTTTTAAGCATTGCCTTGATCTGAGAGAAGAAAGAGTGGATATACCTTGTGAGGATATGAATCATACTTGTCTGAAGCATGCTAAGCTAAACCCCATCACCATTGTTACAACCAAGTCCTACTTGTGTATGTGTGAATCATATGTTTTAATTAACTCTCGAATGCTTAACATTGATTCTTGGTTGAGTGCTAATCTTGGTGTTGTGAAAGTAAGAGATTTCTGAGACAATATGTTAAAGGGCAATAGAGGTCTTTGTGATGTCAACATCTTGGTCTTTGTCTTTGAATTTACTCTTTTATGTGTGACATTTTTTTTTTTCTTTGTGTTTTGCTTTGTGTTTTACGTTTTTGGTTTCTTTGAGTCTTTGTGTTTTTGTGGAAATACTTAGTCATTTTTTTTCGTTGGTTTCTTTGTTGTGTGTCATAGTCTTTTTGGTTTGTTAGTTTTTGATTTTGCTAAGGGACTAGCAAAAGCTAAGTGTGGGGGAATTTGATAGGAGCATTTTAAAGTGGTATTTTAATAGTTAATTCCTCACATTTTGCTTAGTTAATTCCTTAACGAATCGATTTTTAACTCAATTTCTATTTTCTTAGGTACATTGGAGTAAATGATGGTGAAATGAGCATTAGGTCCACACTTACCTATAAATGGTGGAGAAAAATGGAAATGTACTAAAATGTCAATTTTACACATTTTCCTACTCCGGCTAGGAGAAACCAAGCCAAGCAAGGAAGAAGGAGCGGCCGCCTGACCAAATGAACTCTAAATGAGCTGAAACTTTCCAGATCCATTCTAGACATCCTAAGGATCATTTCTTATGAAGAGTGCCAGAGCTAGTTTTGAGTGGAAGGCCTTCAAACAGTCAGCCCAATTTCCTGCAGAAGCAAAACTGGAAAACTGGACCCGTAAGGAGTCCAGCAGAGATTCTGGCCCAAAGGCATGGAAATAAATTCTGAAATTTTACCAAAATGATCTACACTCATGGTAGATCATTTCATATGAAGAAGTCACGAGCCAAATCTGAAGTCCTGTTGGAGAAATAATTGAAGGAATAAAGGGGCAGAAACTGATCTGAAAACAGCTCAACACCACATGTTCAAGTTTCCTACCCACATGAAGAAAGCTAGATGCTTTTCTCTTTTTCCTTGGATATATTTTTCTGCTCCAATAGATCATCATCACTTCCATACTTCTGCACCTTCATGCCTTGCTTTCATTTCATCATTACTCCATCTTTTCCATATTTTACAAACCACTTTCATTATTTTTCTTCCATTTATCATTTCACTCTTCTTTTTCTTCCCTATATAAACACCTTCTCCTCTCACTCTAAAGAACAATTCCTTCATCCATTCCATCTTCTTGTCTCACCATTTCCTTTCCATTTTCCTCTCCATTCTCTAGTTCTTAGACATTCCTTCATCCATTCCATCTTCTTTGTCTCTCCATTTCCTTTCCATTTTCCTTTCCAACATCCACTAGGGCAAGCCACGAAGTTCAAGCAAGGCCAAGGAAGAGAAGAACCAAGCCGTGAGCATCATCATCCATCCTCCACCTTTGAAGCTTGCTTTCGAGTCTCAAAGGATTCAACGTTATTCACCCATCTTCATCTTCCATCCACGGTGTAATTCGACCTCTACTTTGTAACCTTTGCTTTGTATTTCGTTGGTTTTGCCTTAGTTGACATATATGTTTGAACAATTGTTAATTTCTGGAATTTTATGATTAATTGAGAATTTTCAGATTCATATATTGTGATTCAACATGTTCTTATGTGGGTTTGTTTAATTAAAGGGGTTTTGTCCATTTACCCCATTTCTAGGGATTTTTTTCCACTTACCCCATTAAGTTTTTTAATTCTCTTTTACCCAATACACTCTAAGGGAGTCTTCCCTAATACCCCATTAAGATTTTTTTTTTTGTTTTTAATTTT